>NC_073696.1:129849758-130149758 GCF_029784165.1 Wyeomyia smithii
TGCTGTCCTTACTCGCTACCGCTCGTTCGGACTTAATTAAGGGAAGAAAACTCTGTTTGAGTAGACCTAGCAAACCAGTAAATCAGTCGTTTGGGTGCGAGAGGCCGCCGCTTCCGACGGCGGGTCGGCGGACGGCTCGGACTGCGGAAACCACGGCGGCTTAGTGCCGCCTCGTTTCCTTGCCCTCGATTATGCGTCTTTGCCGCATGATTTCAAGAAAGGTATTATACCCAACTTAAACTCTGTAGGAATATAATAACACCTGAACTACATTATTGGATCTCATGCGATCGTACAACATCGCATTCGGCCTCGCGTCCATTCGGCCTTGCGTCCATTCGGCCTTGGGTCCATTCGGCCTCGCGTCCATTCGGCCTCGCGTACATTCGGCCTCGCGTCCATTCGGCTTCGCGTCCATTCGGCCTCGCGTCCGTTATGCCTTTTGGCAGTATGCCTCGTATCCATTATGCCTCGCATCCATTATGCCTCGCGTCTGTATGCCTAGCATACTATGCCTAACATCCATATGCCTAGCGTCCATATGCCTCGTGTCCCGTCCCCGTTTCAAGGTCTAGCATCTCAACAGATGTGTAAACGAAATAGCATATCACTGCCTCTTTTCATACATCTTTATCTTACTGCTGACAGCGGGCAAAATTTAATTTGAGCCCAGGACATGAGTTCATTGTCATTCACTGTTACTCGGTATAGGGATGCCAATAGCTCGGAAAAAACTTATTACGTTAGGAAGGATGCATAAATGACGTAGCTTTATTTTGGTTTTTGGTTTGGTGCCGCCTCGTTTCCTTGCCCTCGATTATGGTCTTCGCCGCATGATTTAAAAAAAATATGCCAAACCTAAACTCTTTAGGAATATATTTACACTTGAACAACACACGTAGAGTAAAACATATCTGCGCTTAAAGTACAGTTCATTGAATGACGCTTTTTGTCAATCATCGAACGTGCAACATATTTTTCAATGGACAACCTGATGGATATTTTTCAATGGACATCCTGATATGGATGTTGCAAATCCGACACACATAGTCACGATAATTGTATCTTATGCGATTATACAACATCGGCCTCGCGTCCATTATGCCTTGTGGCAGTATGCCTCGTATCAATTATGCCTCACATCCATTATGCCTCGCGTCTGTATGCCTAGCATACTATGCCCAACATCCATATGCCTAGCGTCCATATGCCTCGTGTCCCGCCCCGGGGGCACTAGACCGACGGAAAATAAGCGAGAATAAAAAATGGTTCGGGGCCGTATCCAGGCGTGGTATGCTGCCATTGGTGTTTATCGGAATAAACGGAGAATATAAGGCCGCTATCGTGAAGAAGCCTGTGAGCCTGGCACTTCACGACCTCTACAGGAACTCTAGGACGATGTGGACCGGCGAATATCGTCCAAGCGTGGTGTCAAGAGAATTGATTTTTTCGATAAGACTTTGTGATTTTCTCGATAGGACTTTGTGGTCTCGCTGCTCATGGTAGGGAAATGTACTGGTACGCTACAGTATTCACACGACAGTAGCAAGATTTTTGTGATTACCTCTGTGGAAGGAAACATTACGCAACAGTAGCCGCTACCGAAGTTTCATACGAACTGCTTTATCTCTTGCTTTTTGTCACGAAATTCAATATGAACAACAATTCTCTCGCTCACTTCTTTTAATATTGTTGTCATTGTATAGACAATCTCTGGCTCGTGTGTTGTTGACTGTAGCTGTCTGTGGTATTTATTGCATCTATTACGAATTGAAGTAAAATCAATTCACTTAGCGTCAATTTTTGTTTGGGCACGAGGACGTTAATTGAATTTAAGAGATTCATGCTTTTATTGTCCTGTTTTTGATTGAATATGCTAAATTTGGAAGAGACTTTCGCTACAGCGAACTATTTTCGAATGAAAATGTTTAGAAGTTGGGATTCAAATTTTCTGGTGTACACGATTGATGATATTTTTCGGCAGTACATAAATAGTAATTATTGATTTTCCATCTTATTACTGTGCTAAACTGTCGCATGATTGCCAATTATTGTCATTCGCTCAATGCGACAGTCGAGATATGGAAGCGGCTGGAGATCGGCACAAAAGAGAATCGTTAACCATCCGTGTTGGCTTTAAGTAACACGATTCTCTCAAATAGAGAAGCGTACAGTTGAACGCTGCTGTCGCAGTCTGCAAGAGAGGCAACAGTATTTTTCGATACGGTGTCATGCAAAAATGTCAACTGTTCGACACACTGTCCCTGCTCCCCGGAACCTTACCCCCTGGACTTTTAGGTATAGTCGTACATGCTGATCGAGCAGAGTGAAAATAAAGTGAGCACTATGTACCATTACCTTACCTAACCAAACAGTCCCAAGCGGTGTGGCCTTTGCTGTACGTAAAAGTCGTCTCCATTCCACTCGGTCCATGGCCGCAGTTCGCCAGCTCTGCAGTCTGCGTAGGGTGCGCAGGTCGTCTTCAACCTGATCGATCCACCTTGCCCGCTGTACACCACTCCGTTTCGTCTCTGACGGATTAGTTTCGAGAACCATCTTTACCGGGCTGTCGTTCGACATCCTCACAACATGTCAGCGCAACCTGCCAATCTTAGCGGTGTGGACGATTGATAGCTCCCCAAGCAGCTCCAGTAGTTCGTAATTCATCCGCCTTCTTCACGTTCCGTTCTTCATCTGCAGTTCACCCAAGATGTTACGCAATACCTTCCTCTCGAAGACCGCAATGGCGCGTTGGTCCTCCACAAGCAAAGTATTTTATTATAGATGATTTAAAAAACCAATTCATACCAATTTATGAAATGGTGATATGGGTGAGACTTTCTGTGCACGTGTTTTTTTCTCAAGCGACGAGAGAAATCTTTCTCTCGCTCGTAGAATTTCCATGTACGTGCGACGAGACGAGACAACGTCACATGCGATTTGCAGTTTGCTCTTTCGCTTCTCTTTCAGTTCGGATTGCGATACGCAAGCGATGTTTCGTCGCACTACGAATTGAGCGAGACGCCTGTACTGTACATACATGATACAGCTCGTGCGCCAGAGCTCGTGAGACTTTCTCGTGTACCAGGCTCAAAGTAATACTTATTTTGTGCTGTTCTGTTAGGGAAAGTCAATTTTATTCGATTTAAATGGAACTTTGCACTCGTGTTTGACTTGGAAAACTGTGTATTTTTTTAAACTTTTTGGGCCAGGGTGAATTGTTAATGAACACTAGATCTTGGTTAGCAAAAAATAAAGTTAAATAGTAAATTTTTTTCAAAGCAACCCACAGTGGTCTAAACTCGAAAAACCGTGATCGTTTTAGATTCGACTGTGAAATATTGATTGTATGTACCCAGTGTCTTCAGCAAGTTTATTCCATATAACAAGGCCTTTCTTTTGGCATTTCCGTTTTTTTTATCAATCCCCCTAGTAGTTAGATATAAAAACTATTTTTTCTAATTTTCAAAATACCAGATTGCTTTCTTCAGCAAAGTTGTAAAATATATAAGAAAAAGAATTGCTGAACACTGTCATCTTCTAACTGTACGTCTGATATGACGAAGCAGAGTTTTACGAGTTTTTTTGGCCGAGCTGCAGGCAACCACGGGTCGACGCCTGGCGACCGTCGAGGCCATGCACGCGTGTGTGACCACCGGTAGGTGTGTGATATAGCATCAATTAGTCCTGGACCGGCAGCGGGAGCTTGCCTAGGGAGTGGTGGGGTTTCGGGCATTGGGCAGTCGATTCCCCGTAAAAGCCACGGCCACCCGTAAACAGCTTCGACGGACTGAGTAGTGCCGCTCCCATCATCCAAATGCACTAACCTGCCTATTGGGGCTGATACCAGTAAGGTCCCAATTATGGTGTACTGGTCGCTGTGTTTTTAGGTTTTTGAGAGGGAATACGATTTTATACCACGACGTAGGGCTGGCACCTGCACCGAGCTCCCTTAGTAAAGTCGTGTGACAACGGCTTGAAACGGCGAGGTGGGATACGGCTGCAGGGGTCTCCGTCCCGTAAAACCTGGCAGGCCTTCCAGTACGTTCCGCGGTCATTGCCTGATGGGAATCAGGCAGGAGTGGGATCAGATGCCCTTTCCTGACTTACGCCGGTCGGGAGGCGTCATAGTTGCTCATGAGGGGCTATGGCGACCTTCACTAGCCATGACCTCACTGCTCCGGCATAGACCACCATGGGACCATATAGGTGACCACTCCACCATGACCAAGGATAGCGGCTGGAAGGGGGACCCTTTTAACCAAAATGTTTACCAAGAAAATCGACGAAGAGGCGAAGGTAGTGGATGGGGCGGACGGGTTAGTAAACCCGTTTGCCAGGCGGGGCATCGCCCGGTCTCCACCGAGACTGGCCGATGCCGGTAAAGGCGGCGCACAGGTTGGTACACCTTTTGCGACACCGACAGGGGAATTCCGAGTTGGGGCAAAGGCGGGCACGCCTAAGCCAGCACCAACCGGAACGGCGAAGACTGGTGGCAAGGTGGAAACACCTAAAACCGCCAAGGAGCGGGAACAGATATCTGGGGCTATGCTACTCTCTGCGGTAGAAAGCCACATGAATAAGTTCCCAAGTGTGGAGGCGGTGTCCGTACAACTTGATGAAATACTCAAGTTCACGGACGAACGTAGCAACATATCAAAAGACCTGAGACATTGTTTCTGTTGTTACGTATGAACGTTTGCCCTTAAACGGGCTAACGATGCTGAAAGCAAGGCACTCGCGCTAGAGGCGAGGCTCAACCAGCCTAAAAAAGGGAGTGCTGCAACTGAACCGACTGGCAAACGTGCGAGGGGCTCTCCGGGGGAAACGGCCCCCAGGACGCAACGAAGGCGGTTGTTCGGTGACAGCCAGGAAGCTGGCTCGTCGGTCCAGCCGAGCAAAGAACCGGCAAACGGCGAACCGGCAAACGGCGAAGCCACGGATTAGACCACCGTGGTGAATAAGAAGCGGCAGAAGCGGGAACGACGCGCGATGCGCGGCGACCGCAATAAGAAGCCGCAAGGGGCGAGTAGGTGGAGCAAGGGTGACGCGCTCATTTTCAAGACCGATGCGTCTAAGTACGCCGAAGTCTTGAAGGCCATGAGAGGCGAACCCAAGCTCAAAGACCTCGGCACGGACGTCAGGTCAATTCGTCGGTCACGCACCGGCGAGATGATCCTCGAACTCCGCAAAGAGGCGAAGGGCAAGGGCTGTGCCTATAAAAAGACGGCCCAGGAAGTGCTAGGCGAGGAGGTTCAAATCCGAGCCCTCACTCCTGAAGTGACTCTCCAGCTTAAAAACCTGGACAAGATCACCGAAGGGTGCGACATAGCACAAGCCTTCGAGCGAGAGTGTGGAGTGGTAGTGACCGCAGAGGCAGTTCGTCTCCGCAGGGGCCCGGCCGGCACCCAGGTTGCTACCATAAAGCTTCCACTAGCCCTAGTAACAAGGCCCTGAAGAAGGCCACGTTGAAGGTGGGTTGGTCGGTCTGCCCTCTGGGCACCTTCCAACAGCCTGACGTTTGCTTCAGGTGCTTTGAGCGGGGGCATAAATCCTGGTCGTGCAAAGGGCCCGACAGGTCCAATTTATGCCGCCGCTGCGGTGGCGCAGGCCACAAGGCACGGGACTGCGGTGCACCTCCCAAGTGTCTGGTATGCACCGGTAAACGGGACGCCAAACACGCCATGGGAGGCCCCAAGTGTCCGGCTGCACGGCCGGCTACTAAGCCGCAGGCCTGAGGGTGATACAGTTAAACCTGAACCACTGCTATGCGGCGCAGCAGTTGCTACACCAAGCGGCTGCTGAGTCGTTGTCGGACGTGGCCATCGTCTCGGACCCATACCGTATCCCAACCGGAAACGGTAACTGGGTATCGGACAAGTCTGGGAAGACGGCCATTTGCACGACAGGCAGGTCCCCGGCTCAGGAGATTGTGTCAACCTCCAGAGAGGGGTACGTTATTGCCAAAGTGGATGGAGTATTCTACTGCAGTTGCTATGCTCCGCCAAGTTGGTCTACCGAAACGTTCGCGCAGATGGTCGATCAAGCAACCGTGGAACTGACGGGCCTATGGCCGTTGGTGGTTGCGGGTGACTTCAACGCTTGGGCTGTTGAGTGGGGGAGTCGCTGTACAAACCAGAGGGGCCAGGTCTTGTTGGAAGCTTTGGCAAAGCTCAACTTAGAATTGGCTAACGTTGGTACAAAATGCACCTACAGTAGAAACGGTGCCGAATCGATTATCGATGTGACGTTCTGCAGCCCGGGACTGATCACGAACTGGAGGGTAGACGACAGCTACACGAATAGCGATCACCAATCGATCCGCTATGAGGTAGGCGTGCGGAAGCAAGCAGCGAGTAGGGCCAATATTCCATCCTTCTACGGCTGGAAAACATTGCATTTCGATGCAGATGTTTTTGGGCAGGCAATTAGATGGAAGCACGAAGGGGGTGAACTGCTCCCGGATGTGGACCATCTAAATTCGATGCTGTCATGGGCGTGCGACGCCACGATGCCTAGGTCTCGTCCGCCTAGAGAGGGTAGGCCACCGACATACTGGTGGAGCGATACGATAGCAGGCCTGCGCAATGCATGCATCCGTGCAAGACGGAGGATGCAACGCGCACGTTCCGACGAGCAAAGAGCGGAACGTGGTGTCGCATTCAGATCCGCTAAGGCAACGCTTAAGAGCGCAATCAGAGCCAGCAAATGAGCCTGTTTCGAACGACTCTGCGCCAGTGCCAATTCGAACCCGTGGGGTGACGCCTACAGGATCGTTATGACCAAGACTAGAGGTGCGCTAGCCCCGGCCGAACAATCACCAGCGATGCTAGAAACGATCATTCAGGGCCTCTTCCCAAACCACGAACCAAGTCCCTGGCCTCCGGCTGACGAGTCACCACCTACCGTGAGTGACGGCAGCCGTGCAGAGGCTGACGATGCGGTCAGGGTGACGGAAGATGAATTGATCGAGATCGTAAACTCCCTGAAGGTAGGCAAGGCTCCGGGACCAGACGGAATCCCGAACTTGGCCATCAAGACGGCCATCAAAGAAGCCCCCGGGTTGTTCAGGGCGGTCATGCAGAAATGCCTTGACGACTGCCTCTTCCCGGACGTGTGGAAGCGCCAGAGGCTGGTGCTGTTGCCGAAGGTTGGGAAACCACCAGGTGACCCATCGGCATACAGACCAATCTGCCTGCTGGACACGGCGGGCAA
Source organism: Wyeomyia smithii (assembly GCF_029784165.1). Taxonomy (NCBI): domain Eukaryota; kingdom Metazoa; phylum Arthropoda; class Insecta; order Diptera; family Culicidae; genus Wyeomyia; species Wyeomyia smithii. Next base: position 129,856,974 of record NC_073696.1, read on the forward strand.
GGTGCTTGAGAGGGTAATCCTCAATAGACTGGTGAAATATACAGAAAGTGAGAACGGTCTATCAAGCAACCAGTTCGGTTTTCGAAAAGGTAGGTCCACGGTGGATGCAATATTTTCCGCACCAGAACGGCTGAGGTTGCAATCCAACGCAAGAGGAGGGACATTCGTTACTGCGCGATCGTCACGCTTGACGTGAAGAACGCGTTTAACAGTGCCAGCTGGGACTCCAAAGCCTTAGCGCTACAGAGTCTCAGAGTGCCGATGCCGCTGTACAAGATTCTGGGCAACTACTTTCAGAATCGAGTGCTAGTGTATAACACAAACGAGGGTCAGAAAAGCGTTCCGGTTACCGCAGGTGTACCGCAAGGTTCTATCCTGGGTCCGGTACTGTGGAACGCTATGTATGACGGCGTGTTAAAACTAACACTCCCTCCAGGGGTGGTGATCGTGGGCTTCGCCGATGACATAACTCTTGAGGTCTATGGCGAGTCTATTAGAGAGGTAGAGTTAAAGGCCGCGCTATCAATACGCGTAGTGGAAGACTGGATGCACTCCAGGAAACTGGAGCTAGCGCACCATAAGACTGAAGTTATTGTTGTAAATAACAGAAAGTCTGAGCAGGAGGCATCGATTAGTGCCGGTACATGCACTATCGCCTCAAAACGCTCGTTGAAGCTTCTGGGGGTTATGATCGACGACAAGCTCACGTTCGGGAGCCACGTCGATTATACCTGCAAGAAAGCTTCCATGGCTGTGGCAGCGCTATCTCACATGATGGCAAACAGCTCGGCGGTTCGTAGCAGCAGGCGCAAAGTCCTTGCTAGCGTGACCACGTCCATACTCAGGTATGGAGGACCAGTGTGGTCCAAGGTATTGAGTACCTCGTGCCATCGCGGCAAACTCGAGAGTACGTACAGGCTAATGTACCTAAGGGTCGCGTGCGCATACCGAACAGTGTCGTACGAGGCGGTTTGCGTCCTGGCTGGCATGATGCCCATCAGCATCATCGTCAAAGAGGATGTAGAGTGCTTCGACCAACGCGACACGAGGGGTATTCGCAACACCATACGGTCATCCTCAATGGCCAGGTGGCAGCGGGAGTGGTCCAACACTACAAAAGGTAGATGGACACACCGACTCATTCCAGAGTTAGCAGGCTGGATTAATAGGCGCCATGGGGAAGTAACCTTCCATCTGACACAGATCCTGTCAGGCCATGGCTGCTCTAGGCAGTACCTGCATAGGTTCGGGTACGCCGAGTCCCCTATGTGCCCCGCTTGTACGGGTGCGGAAGAAAGCGCAGAGCATGTGTTCTTCACATGTCCGCGCTTCGAGCGGGTACGGTACGAAATGCTGGCAATAAGTGGGATGAACACCACGCCAGAGAATATAGTGCGTAGGATGTGCGAAAATAGGGAAATCTGGGATGCGGTCATCACGGCCGCATCACAGATCGTTAGTATTTTGCAGGGCACCAATCGACGGGAATCCATCGATGTGCCCCAGTTAGTTAACGGTTAACTAACTGGCCTGTATAGGCTGCTCTGCTACCCATAGAGGTAAGAGCGAAAAGCACGACGGGACCTCTCCCTGAAGAAATGCCTAACGGCGGTCCCGGGGAGACCAAGGGCTTTAGCTGTCCAGCTTAGGTTGCTCAGCATGGGTAAAAGCAGAGTTTTACGAGGAACACTCCTCAAAATTAATTTTTCGGCCATAACTTTTTCTGTAATCGTCGAAGCAATTCAAAATGTTCTAAGATTTTGTTCATTCTGGTAAACCTTGCATTTTTGTAGAATATATTGGTTTGCTATTTTTATTTGTTGTAAAGATATTTCTAGTTTTTTTTGCTGAAAATAACCATATTTTGAGTCCATATTTCTGCGAAGGTTGCAGATAGTAGCAAACCAGACTGTATGCATTTGAAAGTTTGTCAAAAGAAATGTATTACTCATTGGAGTTCAATTGTTTCTAGTTGTATCCAACCGAGTACTGAATTAAAGAAAAACACCCCTCAAAATTAGTTTTTTGTCCATAACTTTTTCTGTAATGTTTCGACGATTCTAAGATGTTCTAAGTTTTTGTTCATTCTGCTAAACCTTATAAACAAATGCTTTGACAACAAAAGCTAGTCGAACTTTTTGATTGAAAATGTTTACTAAAACCTCTTAAAATCCTAAACATTATTTTTTTCTTGGAAAATTACATCTGGTTTTCTTCCGTTTTTAAATCATTTTTAATAAATACTTCAAATAGTTATATATTAGGTATAAAATTTTGAGTCATGAATAAAAAAGTCCCTGCTGTGCTTAAAGATGCTCTGTAGCACCATTTCAAATTTAACTTTTTTCTTCAAAATGCAATATTTTACACTCACTTTAATTGGTCTACAAAGTATTTTGGGTTCCTTTTCACATGATTTAAAAATACTTTTGGGTTAATTTAACCAAAAAGTATTTTTAAATCATGTGAACGGGAAAGGGTTACAAAATCGGATTTCTCAGTTCTTTTTTTCTCAAAATAAGTTATTTAGATAGACATTTTAGTCCAAAAAGTGCGATGCCCGCCTCCACCCAAAATCATGAGAGCATGAATGGTTTGCAAAATGTTTAATTTGTTTTTTTTTTTTATAAAACTTTACCTTCAATAAAAATATTTACATTTCATTCCACCATCCTGAAATTTAAACCAAAAATTTTGTTATAACTTCGGATTTCTTCGAAAAGAAAATGAGAAAAAAATTACCTCTTAATTTTTGTTTGTCAATTAAGATAAGGTGTTTGTTTATAATTTATTTTGACCAAAAAAGGTTTTTTTGCGGTGTATTTTTTTTTGTAAGCATTATTAGTTCCCTGCAATTCATTCTCAGACAGTATATTTTGTACAACTGAAGGATTCTGAGCTACAATGCTTTGAATCAAACATATACCAAAATGCTTATGTTCTTTTAAAAAATTTCTCTTGAGTCTGAAAAAATTGCCCGCGAAAAATATTCAGTTTGTTAAGTCAGGTACGTGTGCTGAGATTCAGCCAAATAAAAAAAGGTAGATATTCGATGATGATAGGACATTTGGCATGATAAAACTCAGGACTCAAATTGACGCAGACTATCTTTCTAGGATTAACACTCCGCATTTGACGAATCGAACGTTGAAATGGTTGAAATTCATTCATAAATTCCATGTTGCACATTATAAAACATATATTTACTAGATAATATAACACCGTAGCATTGAATTGCATTTTCGTCTCCGGTATCGAAAGCATCATGTATCAGCGACATGATGCGAGCAACGCGTCTCCCACAGTTACTCAAAAATTTGTGTCTTCGATACAGTATGAGCCCTCAGACCCTTCTGGAAGTGCATTAGTTGGAAAATTTCATAAAACAATGTTACTAAGATTATTACAAAAGTTCACATCGTTGCACAAGGTAATATTCCCCTAACAGCAAAAAAAGATCAGATTGCTATAAATACGAGTATAAATAGTCGCACTAGAGTTAAGTGGCTTTAGAATCATATATCTGATTTGCAATATCTATACCTTATTTGAAAATTCTCTCCAACACCTTTACCCCCAACATGTATTGAAAAATATAAAATTGATTATATTAGTTTAGTGGTTCTGTTATTTTTAACTCCCGAAAGGCTTGTACTCGAATTAAAAATCACATCTAATCTTATAAGTACAAAACTGAATATGATTTTCTTTGGAATGGTTTCTATTATATAATAGTCAATGACATCCTAAACGACGACAGAAACTCGCAGCATCTCCACGTTAACCAACATAACACTCTGCATCTAATATATTTGTTTCAGTTAAAAATACCATGCATTTTTATACCGTTCGCAAAGAAAATAATAATATATAAATATGGTAACAAAACGTTCTTCATTATTGTTAACAAAAGTCGAATTAATCAAACGGTGCTCTGACGCAAGCTCCTATAACACCGTAAATAATAAATCACATAAAATCTCCTGCCTTCATCCCTCTGGGCAAAATTTCTTCCTTGTGCCATCAGCGCAAAGCAATATGTGAAACTAGCTCGCGAGACGAGCTCACGAGAATTTGCGCGCAAGCTGTCTCGTGTGCGCAACGCCCATGCACCGCGCTCGTTACGTTGAGAGACGAGATATCTTAGTGTACGTCGCAAAAGAAATTCCATGCGACGAGACATGGCTCGTACGTATTGCAAGTTCTCTCGCTCGCATGTGGCGCACAGCACAAAACGACTGAATGAGAAACGAGACTTGTAGCGCAAAGCGCATTGTCTCTTTTTTGTACGAGCGAGATTTCAGGAAGTCTCATGGGACTAAACAATGTAATTATAGGGATTCTTAGTTACAAGGTTACCTATTTTATTTTGATAAATGATTAGTAGTGGGTTTGAATCTTGACAGAATCAAGCCATTTGCTCGGTGACACACGTATTTTTATTCTCAGTCTCTATAAATTCGTTTTAATGATATAGGCTACAACACCCTAAAGAACTTCATTCCAACTTGTCGATATTGTGCCGGTTTCGGTTTTTTTGTTCACACTTTTACTTGACACGGTACAAGCCTGTCGTAGCTGGTGAATATGAAAAAGTTATTACAAACATTTACTCCCAGAACAGCCAACAGAGACTCAAATGAGTTTTCTCGTAAATGGGCTAGAGCAACTATTTTGAGCTTTAAGCGCTATTCCATTGCTTCCGTGCCGAGATCGGACCACGTCCGGGCCGTATCTGTGCCGTGTGTCGTCCGTGCTTGCTAGAGATTGATAGCATGCGGTCTTACGAACGCATTTAACCGAAGTGCCGTACCGTGACGCCGAGTTACCGCCGTGCGAGAGAAAAAATATTGTTGCCGACGATATTTTGTGTTGCCCGGAGAGTGCACGGAAAGCACTCGGGTAGATGCGTGTGTGTGTAGTGACATATTTCGCGCGGAGTACGCTGTGGTATGAAATAAAGTCTAAGATGTTCTTTCGCATACACACATCAACATTTCTTAGCTCGAGCACGGCGCAGGCACGGGTTAAACACGGAGAAGTGTGAATGCATAAAAATGCCGGAGAGAACACGGACGCGGCCCGAACCCAGCCCGGAGGCAATGGGAATAACACTTTAGGGCCACATTGTAACATATGTGTAACCTTCATCTACAACCTTTGATTAGTTATTACTTTGTACACATACAGATACTTTGGAAATACATTATTAGATTCACTCACGATTAGCTTACATGGTGTCAGAAGAACCACGTCTCTAATATTGAATCGAAATCTACCGAACAAACCGATCGTGACCAGTCGAAACTTAATTCAAGTGAAAGAATGATGGCCTTTTGGCCGGTGCAAGGAGAATTTCCGGTGAAAATACTACTGATTCCGTAAGATATAAATCGATTTTACAAGTAATCCAGTAAAATGGCGTCGTCAGCAGGATTGAAGCCACCAAAGCCGATTGTGTTGGGAGACAACATGGCAGCGCAATGGAAAAGCTGGATTCGGCAATATTCGTGGTTTGCAACGGCAACGCAGCTGTCGGATAAACCGTCAGAAGTGCAGGGAGCTACTTTCATGAGCGCCATAGGAGAAGATTGTGTGCGAATTTACGATACGTTCGGGTTGCGCTCCGAAGAGGAGACAAATATTGAAATTATCAGAAGAAAATTCGAATAGTATTTCACTCCAAGGTCGTGTATTACGTTTGAACGGTATAACTTCAACCAAATTGTTCAGCAGGAAGATGAACAATTTTGGTACTCGGGTAAAAGAGCAAGCAAAGAAATGCTCATTCAGTGTTCTCCACGATTCTCTCTTGAAAGACCGAATCATTAATGGAATCAGAAATAAAAATTTAGTACCGCAGTTATTGAATGATGAGCTGACATTGCAGAAAACTATCGAGTTGTGTAGCAGTTTTGAGTTGACGACAATGCAAACCAAAGCATTATCTGGTGAAATAAAAGTAGACATCGTGAAAACGGGGAAGAAAAAAACAGCCATTGACCGATCCGAAGAAAAAAATGATATTTTTCAATGCAATAAATGCGGGAGAAGGCATACTAAGCGATCGTTTCCGGCTTTTGGCAAAGTACGCCATAAGTGTCATTTGACCAATCATTTTGCTTCAGTATGTAGGTCAAAGAGTGTACATACGGTGGGTGCAACAATAAAAAGTGATTCTGACCAAGATGAAACGGAAGAACTGTTCATCGGTTCAGTGGAGAGTTCAAACAAAGAAAAGGACTGGTTTGAAATCATCGAAGTAAACAACAAAAAGTTTCCTGTCAAATAAGACTCAGGCGCGCACTGTAACGTAGTTCCTTTGTGGCTAGTTAACCAGCTAGCGATTAACCTACGACCTACCAAAACTAAATGGCTGATTTCGTTCTCAAACCATAAACTGAAAGTACTCGGTGAAATTAACCCAGTGTGAAAAATCAAGCACAAATCAAGCAGTGTAACGTTCAAAGTGGTTGAAGAATCAGTAGTGCCACTGCTTGGAAGAGAAACTTGTATTGCTCAACGGCTGCTAGCGCGAGTGGATACTGTTCAAATATCGGACAATATATTGTATGACGGACTTGGCTGTTTGCAGAATTATGTGTACGACATAGACTTGATCCCGAATCCGCAGTGGGAAACAAGACCAGCGCGCCACGTTCCACACAGCATCAGAACAGCAGTAAAAAAGGAGTTGGATTTTATGGAGCGGCTTGGAGTTATAGAGAAGATTCACGTACCGACACCGGTAGTTAGCGCAATGGTGTTGGTCAAACGAAAGGAAAAGTTGCGCATCTGCATCGATCCATCACAGGTAAATTTGTTAAGATGACATCATCCGCTCACAACAATTGAAGAAATAGCAGCCCGTTTAAAAAACTCAAGGTTCTTCACGATTCTCGATTGCAAGAAGGGGTTTTGGCAAATAAGGGTCACAGAAAGAACGTCAAAATTTTTAACTTTTGGCACTCCTTGGGGAAGATACGCTTGCAAGCGGTTACCTTTCGGACTTGCCTCAGCCCCAGAGGTATTTCAAAAAGTTATGTGTGATACACTAGAAGGCATTGAAAGCGTGGAATTTTCAATGGATGATATTCTAATTCATGCTGAAAGCTTAGAAAAATTGTCCAAAATTACGGAAATCGTGGTCAAACGATTGCATACAGCAGGGTTGAAACTGAACAAGGAGAAATGTTTGTTCAACCAAACTAGTGTGACATTTCTGGGCCATTTAGTAACGGCCTGTGGTCTAGAAGCAGATCCTGAAAAACTTACAGCTATTATTAAACTCAAAACACCTACGAATAAGGCTCAACTGCAAAGGGCATGATAACATATCTAAGTAAATTCGTTCCAAATTTATCAACAGTCACCGTTCCGTTAAGAAGGCTTCTCGCCAAGAATGCAGAATGGGAATAGGGTTATGAGCAGTGCTCGAGAAGGGAGTGAAATTTGATTGTGACTGCGATGAATGCACATGCTTTTTTCGTTTGATTTGAACGGCAGAAACGATCGGTCGAACGAAAAAAAGTTTTTCTCTTTCTCTCGTGTGACGATTTTTTTTTCTAACGATAGCGACCGCAGTTTCGGAGAAGCCGATTTTAAAACTCTCGCTCGATCATTTACAATGTATGTTGAACGGAGCAATCTAGAGTATGATCGGCAGCATGTGGCGTGTTTTATTTTCGTTTCTCTCGTTCTTGACTGGTTCTTGACTGGCTGTCTGAACGGTCAAAAAACGGTCGATGAATGCTTTTTTCGCTGTATCGGATAGGATTGGGGCAGTACTTGCAGATGCACGTTATTTTTTGGTGGAGAAGTTTGTTGTTGTTGTTGTTGATGTTTGGCGATTATTGCTTGACGACAAATGAGGTGGAGATATAGTTTGAATATTTCTTCATGCGAAGTGCTGAAGTCCGTCGTAGTTATACGTCGCAAAGCGCCGACAGACACAAGTAGTGTTTTTACTTCTGCCAACGCGGCTAGCATTATACCATATCTTGCATTGCGCGCGGCTGTAATTTATATTTTTCCGAAGCAGATTCCTGCTTCGCTTACATCATTGGCCCAACAGATAGGCCGATATATACTGTATTGGCGGCGGCCTAGCGTGGTTGGTAACGTCTCCACCAACCACGCTCGACGCCTGGGTTCGAATCCCAACGCCGACATAGGTGTCGATGGTTGTGGGGTGGCGTGATCCACTCACAACCAACCCAACTGGTCTAGATTCAATGCTAGCCGACACCGGGAGATTTTCTAAGGCGAAAAATCTCTGAGATCAGCCATTGGCGCCGGTCCGTTAATCAACGGGTCGTGAGTTAGGGTCCTGGTTGGAGTCGCCTCCCAGGCGTCATTGATTGGCACAACAACAGTGGCGGAACTAGACCGACGGAAAATAAGCGAGAAAAAAACATAGGGTAATCGCTCCATTATTCATCTCAACAGCTTGGTGCACCTATATTCATCTTATTTCTCTCATTTGTCCAATATAGCGTCAAATTTCTACAAATTTTTGAAAGTAAATCTATTTGCTTCTCGATTTTCTCGAGTGGCTGAAAGTTTTACGTTGAAAATATGGTAAAATTTGACGATAAATTGATCAAAAGGCGCGATGAGATAAATATAGATACTGAGATGAATATAGGAGCGGTTACCCTACTCTATTCTTTTTATATCCATCGTTATCAGTAGGCTAATTTTTCAGTCAATTTTTTTTTCTGATTCGTTATGCATAAATAGTGGAAAATGTCAATCCTTATACCCTGATGTATTGGTTGATAACCGTCTTACAAACTGTGTTTTTTTAGATGCAAAAAATTTAATAAAAGTAGATTGTACTTTCTCTCTGTAAATCAGCAGAAACATTAGAGGCCACCTAAATTGAATTGTTGAAACCAGTTCAATTCTAGTTGTGAGTTGTTAGTTGTTTCTGGTACCCAGGAGCGGATTAAGGCGAAGGCGAAGCAGGCGGACTTCAAAATTTATGTTTGTTGCAAGAAGATGATCATGAACAATGTATGGAGAACACTATTAACGTGACAAATTGACAATTGACTTGAAAAATTAGCCCTCTGATAACTATCCAATTTAAAAGTATCTATCTGTTAGGCCGTTGATATACAGGTCGGACTCGATTATATAGAGACTCGATTATACATATATGATTCTATTATACATAATTTCAAACTCGATTATACTGCCGTTCCAAGCATAGTTGTTCCAGCGTGCATAAGGCTTGTGTAGAACATGGGACTACTATGATTGGAACGGCAGTATATATAGCAGCAAAAAAAATTTATTTGAATTTCAAATGTGACTCATCTAGAGCGAACATGGCGTAAGAGAACATCCAGAAAATACGTTACGCTTGATAGAAAGAGAAAAAAAATAAAAATATAATTTAAAAATTTTGAAATTTTTTTGAAGAATTTGAAAATTAAAAAGGAATTAAAATACCTGAATAAAATTACCCTAATAAAAATATTTTCAAAAATAAAAAAAAGAAATTAAAAAATTTAGAAATAAATAAATACAGTAAGTTTCCGTTTTTGGCAACAAAATTTTAAAAAACGGAAACCTTTTTTGCCATTAATATATTCAACTTCAGACTTCAAAATTATTATGAAAATTTATTTGTTTATACGATTCAAAAAGTTTTAACAAAATCCGTCGTATATAGCGTACAGTAATATTGTGCATTTAAATATAAATTATCAAAATGTCGCTGATAAACTGGCAGTCAGGCTCACTTCCGATGCTTATTTTTGTTGTTCTCGCAACACTGCAACCATCTCAGCCGCCACTGCGCTGTCAGTCCTGCTTACAAAAACAAATACATTGAAATCAATTCCGCAGTTCATGTTGTGTGAACACGCAGTAGCTGGTGCCACAACAACAAATTTCAAATCGCAGCACTTGAACAACAGCGTCTGTGACGTCAAAGTCTCTGTTTAATTTGAAAGCAAGGGAAGTCTGTGACGTCAAAGTCTCTGTTTAATTTGAAAGCAAGTGAATGTAAACGACACTACACTAAAGTCGCATTTACGCGGTGGATAGGTGCGCGTCAAAGGAAACCGCGTAAAGAAAAGCGTAAATTCCGAAATCCACGTAAAAAAAATCCCGCGTGAATTCCGGAATGCGAGTAGAGAAATTCCGGAATCCGTGAAAGAAAAATATACCGCGTAAAAAACCGCGTAAAATCGAAAACCCGCGTAAAAAACGCGTAAATTTCAGAATCCGCGTAAAAAACGCGTAGATTCCGTAATCCGCGTTGAAAAAATCGCGTAAAAAGCGACCTTGGTGTATACGTTAAATTTAAATTACCCATTAATGAGAGAAATTTCACCCATTTTTGAAAGAGTTGCACGACTTTTTATTGAGTAAATTTTTTATCCATTCGATGAGTAAAGGCTACCAATAACTCTTTTAATAAATTTTTAATTGATTTTCAAAATTTGGATTTACCGCTTTGTGATATATCATTCTAGGGAAACTGCATTTAATCACGCTGAGAAATTCCACAAATAAACGGGCAACCAACTTATTCGACCATTTTTATTTGGCTGTAACTTTGCATACATGTTTTCATAGGCGAAATATGCTATTATGTGCATATTTGTTTAGTTTTTTGGAACACGACTCATTTTTGAGAAGCTATTGAAAAATGCTATTTTGGAAAGATATTGATGATTACAAATATTTATAGGTTACAAGAAAAAATTGTTTAGAGCGAATATTTTTTTCGGAAAGACAAATTTGTTATCTACAACTTTGCCATAGACGTTATACCGATCAAACAAACCGTTTTGGCCCTAAAAATATTTGTAACTATGTACTATAAAATGTTGCCAAAAACGGAACCCTTTTTTTGATGCTTAAATCGGAGTGTGCCAAAAACGGAGCATGCCAAAATCGGAAACCTAATGTAATTTGAAAATTTTCAGAAATTTGAGAAATTAAAAACAAACGAGTTGACAAATCAATATATACTGATCTAACTTTTTTTTCCATTTGACAGCAATTACACCAGTAATAACTACAAGATATATGTATAATTTTTATAAGAACTGTGTTTGCTGACTTTTAGGGGGATGAGTCAAAAATAAAATTCTTCCTATTTATTCGAAAATAATGAAACATTCATGTAAAATGAATAAATGACATTTTTTCTCTGATTCGATTGTATATAAAATTCGATTATATATAGTGGTAAAAATTTATTTTCAAATAAAGCCCCTATATGTTGGCTACTGTCAAACGTGTAGAGTTTAAATAGGGCTGCCATCCCCTTGAGTAGTGCGAACAGATGAGCGGGATTCTACACTAGAGAGGAAAAGAGATGATCGTTATGCCCGTTCGTTTTATTTTGCAATCGGAAAACGAAATTAAACGCGATAGCTCGGAGAGACGAACGGTGTACGAAGTCTCGCACAAAACGGATAAGATGAAATTGAATGACTAATATTTTTGTGTTCGGTAGAAAAAAGGATTGATCAGAGCACTGGTTATGAGCAAGAAGAGTCTTTTCAGAAGATCAAATCCTTTATGCAATCACCTCCAGTACTTAAGTACTACGATGTGAATGACCCAGTAACACTTTCAGTGGATGCAAGTTCACATGCTCTGGGTGCCGTTTTACTACAAGATGGTCATCCGATAGCATATGCATCCAAGGCGTTAACACCTTCCGAGAAGAATTATCCGCAAATTGAGAAGGAGGCAACCGCCATACGGTTTGCTTGTCAAAAATTCCACCAATACATCTACGGTAAAAAATTGACGGTCGAAACAAACCATAAGCCGTTGGAATCAAAATTTCGAAAACCGCTTGATCGAGCTCCCCCCAGGTTGCGTAGAATCAGATTAGAAGTGTCTCAGTATAACCCCAAAGTTATTTACGTTTAGGGAACAAACATTTCGATACCTGACATATTGAGCCGTGATGTCGATAACATTCCAAACGATAATAAAGAAGAGCACTTAGAAGTACACGTTGTATTGCAGATGACCAAAACCGCTAACAAGGAAGCAGATTCAGAGATACGATCCTTGAAGGCAACTGTGATGCAAGGCTGGCCGGAAACGAGAGATGAATTGCTACCCGAATTGAGGAAGTATTGGTGCTTTCGCGACGAGATGGCGGTCTACGATGGGATGGTATTCAAATCGAATCAAGTGCTCATCCCACAATCTTTGAGAAAGGACATGCTAGCAAAAGTGCACAGTGGACACTCAGGGATCCAGAGTTGTATTCGTAGAGAAAAACAAATCTTATTTTGGATAGGTATGGCAAAAGACATCCAAGAAATGGTAGAAGCTTGTGCAATTTGTCAACGGCATCAGCGAAACAATACTAAGCATACTATTCTTCTAAAGGACATCCCAGGGCTACCATTTGAGAGAGTCGCGTCAGAACTTTTTCATTTTAGAGGAAAGGAGTACTTACTACTGGTTGACAGCCATTCGGGTTATCTCGACATAAAACAGCTACCCGAAATCACATCAAGGTACGTTATCGAGCAGCTGAAAGAGTGGTTCTCGGTACATGGTGTTCCTCAAGTTTTAGAGACTGACGATGGCCCTCAGTACGCTTGCAAGAAATTTCGTGAATTTTGTCGTAAATGGGAATTCGACCATCAAACATCGAGTCCTCATTTTCCTAGAGCAAATGGATTAGCAAAGCGATACGTCCAAGTGGCCAAAGCAATGTTGAAAAAACGTAACGAGGATCAATCTGACGTGCGTTTGGCTCTACTCCATATGCGCAGCACACCTCGTAGTAGCTCGTAGTACGCTTGCAAGAAATTTCGTGAATTTTGTCGTAAATGGGAATTCGACCACCAAACATCGAGTCCTCATTTTCCTAGAGCAAATGGATTAGCAAAGCGATACGTCCAAGTGGCCAAAGCAATGTTGAAAAAACGTAATGAGGATCAATACGACGTGCGTTTGGCTCTACTCCATATGCGCAGCACACCTCGTAGTAGCTGCATACCATCTCCCAACGAAAGATTAATGGGACGGTTGGTACGATCGAATATGCTCATGACGTTGGAAGCTTTGAAACCTAGAGTAGCGATAAATGTTCAACAACTCCTAGAGCGAGAACGTGAAACTCAAAAGAACTACGCTGATAGAGGAGCAAAGGAGCCGCCTCAGTTTGTCGAACAGGAGCAAATACTCATACAAGATCGTGATTTTCAAAAATGGACGCCAAGAACCGTTACGAAGCAACTGTGCGACGACCGTTCATACCTAGTGTCGCTAGTGTGGGACGGTTATAGAATAGTACGAAGAAATGCTCATCATTTGCGCAAGCTACATGGAAAACAACAAGAAGAAACTACACTAGTGGCTAAAGTACCAGATGGCAACCGGAACGAAGCGGCACCAACTGCGGAAACTAGCATCAACCCACTGGAAACAACGACAACGATAATCGACAACGTAGGTGGGACGATGACCCGTTTTTGACGCACAGTAAAGACAAAGAAATTCAGTGATTTTGAATATTATTTAAAAAAACGGAAGATGTAACATATGTGTAACCTTCATATACAACCTTTGATTAGTTATTACTTTGTACTACCTTAACATACAGATACTTTGGGAATACATCATTAGATTCACTCACGAATAGCTTACACACATATTTGTTCTCTTTTGTCGACCACACTGCAAGCAAGCAAACAAGACATAATGCACACTACTTACAATAACAGATGTTAGCAGTGGCCAAATGGCTACGGCAGTGGCCAAAAGCAAACGCGACGCGAGAAGGTCCGGACAAAATTACTGACATATCCGGCCATGTTCCCCATGCAGTGCAGTAGTCCGCCAGTTGGTATGTCTGCTGTGGAACGCTGCGATAGAATGAGTCGTCTGCTCAGCCTGGCTGCCCTAAAATCAGCTGCTGCTCTGCCGGTTGCGGATCAAGCCAGTTTTCAGTAAGTCAACCGTTCTATTGCTGCAGTAATCGGTTTGACAATGAAGAATTGCTACATTAGCATGCTTTTATTCATAACTACTAAGAGTTGAACTTCCGGTAGGTGTGCCATACTAGTGCGAGTTAAACAACAAAAAGATAAAGTCAAATCATTTGTATACTTTAGCGTCGGCTGTGTTCAGGGCCTGATTTAGGCGCTGAGGGGCCCGGAGCAAATTTGTTTGTTTTTCTTAAAACATTTAGAGGTATCGTTCTGGAAGGTGACGAGCAAAAAAAGGTCGCCGCAGGACTAGGGGGGCCCTTGAACCGGTAGGCCCGGAGCATTTGCCCCCCCCCCCCCTCTCAAATCCGGACCTGCAAGTGTTCAACTAGGCTCTACATTTTTCAATAGTACAATAGTTAGCATCCCAAAATCATAATTTTCCGGATTTTGATGGACGGATTGCTGTAAGAATTAAAGAAATCCGTTTAAAACTGACTGAGTTTTGTACCCCCACTAATGTTACCGCAAGACTTAATTGTAGGTCAAAAGTTCTTTCAAAACGGATTACTGTGAGACGTCAGCGGAAATTCCGTATTCTTGAATGGATAGTTGTTGTTGACGTGGATATGAAAGTAGCAATACTTGACACACCGGTGGCTATTCAAGTATATCCGATCGTAGCATCCGGAGCAAAAGCAAAGCAAAGCCTTGGTGCTACATTCCGATTCGGAACATGACCTTCTGTTTATACTATACACAGACTTCGCAGCCAACCGTTAAGTGTACAGGACAATTGCGGGGCTAGCGCTACGATCCTACTGACACTAACAGTCTCTCCCGAGACAAGACTCGAACCTACGACGACTGGCTTGTTAGGCCAGCATCGTACCTCGAGACCAGCTGGGGAGGCAAACGCGTAGCATCCGGAGACCATCACCAAAATCCATGGATGATGTAGGATACAAGTGATTAAGGTATATTAATCAAGTTAAGTTCATCATGCAATATTGATTAAAATTTGCGTGACATCCTTATCGTGAATCGGGAGGCTGCTAGATCGACGGTTGTCTCAACTTTAGCGTATAATTTTATTTACTTATCGTTAGATTCATGTTCAATAATTAAGTATGTAAAATATTTTAATTCTGATTTTAGACATAGTTTCACCAGCGTAAACTTTTTATATTTTCTCATTTATTTGACGTGCTATGACCAACTTATTGAAACCTACAAGTATATTTTTATAACATTTGCCGATTGAGTAGAATTCAGTAAAACAATATTTAATTCATTTTTTGTTGCAATAATGTCATCATTTTCGATTTAGAACACGTTTTTCTTTTGTGGATTTTAAACTGGTTTAAACCTTCAGAAGAATTGAAACGTGTTAAATAACACTGAAACTGTTAAATTATCACCTGGAAATGAAAACTATTCAATAAATTCAATTCATCGGCACTCTTTTTCGATAAATTTAATCTAACAAGTAAAGCAGTTGACTTGCAATAACTTTTTTTTTCGACTACACGAGCCCGTTGAAAGCTAGCATGAATGATATTCTTCGGCACCAATCATAAGGTACCAACAGCAAAAGCAACGTATATATTATTTCAAAAAAAAAAACAACTCTACCTCAGTTGTATCCATGGCCTTCGTGTTAGCACCGATCGGCATCGTAAACTGCCAAGCAGAAAAACCTACATCTGGCCGGGTGATAAATCTTGCGTTACGCCATTTCTCTTGACGCGCACTAATTGCGATACTTAAAAGCTCACCAGCGGCGACGCGACGCTGATCATAAATTATCTCCGCGCTGATGACTGGCTTTAGTCGACTGGTAAGCGGGAATGCCACTGCAGGATTCATCACCTACACCATTCCGATGGTGGACCAGTATTACGCAGTGAATCACAATAGGGTTAGTTCTCACACGTTGATTTATTCAAGTACTTAAAAATATCAAAGCGTATTTAAGTAGAAAAATATTTCTTGAAATGTATTTGATTAATCCATGTGAGGTTTACAATATGCTACATGAAATAGTATGCTCTTGGTGGATCAAACCATACTTGTATGGAACTTAAAAAATATTTCTTATATTTAGGGTCGCCATAATATTTTATTTAGGGCACATAATAATTTTAACAATTTGCAGGAAGAGACGATTTTCCAATTTGACTAAATAACAGCACAGCAATTGTTTTCAGTTATGGCAATATTTTTTTCATGAGTCAACATTTCGAAGCTTGAAATTCGGATCACTAAGGCCCATTGTGCTTATTACAAAATTGTGTTTAAATCTGCACTCTATATGAAATCGCAAACAGACATGATTCAGAAAACGAAGCAACAGCTATAATCTTTCATTTTTCCCGATTTGAGCTTTTGGAATGCACCTGTGTTGACCAGTGTGATCTACAATATATGGCTCTTTTGAAAATAGGTTGAGCATAAAAGTTAACCGATTTAATGAAAAGCTAATAAAAAAGCCATCAGATCTATTTTTCACATGTTACCATCATCACAGTAAAACTAATCACCTCATCCATAATTATTCAAGTGACGAGGATTTGCTATAGAACAGAATACAACCTAAATCTCTGATCGACTTCTCTACACTTTTGTATCTACGGCATCATTAACTTACGTTAAATGGTGTGGAAATATATTTATTAATATAAAAAAAACAACACTCGAACCGAAGAATCATCTTATTTATGACACCCGAAATTTAAATTAGTTTTGTAATAAAGATACTTAATTTTGTCGTCGTCTTGCTCGTTTCTGATGATCGTTTGCAGCCGAAATGTCGTCGTTAAAAGGAAGCCGTATCTCCCACTACCGAACGAGCTGGTGATTTTCACTCTTTCTCAAGTTTACCGACCGCCGACGACTCATGATATCACTTCGCTATATGTTTCTGTGTGTGTGTGGGGGGGTTTTCACAGCAAATCGTGACCCCTTCAGATCTCCTGTCCTGGCTGGTCGCTGTTGGTTTACGGGGAAAGACGCAAAAAGTCGCTAAAAAGACGTATAAATTATCACGATAAATTAAAGCTGTTATCCAAAATGCAGACGGAGTGGCTTTTTCATTCGATATAAGACGTTAATAATGTGTTTCCATAAAAAATTTGAACTAATGTTTGTTATGAAAATTTAGTGGATGCGAATAATTTATTAGCATTTTATTGAAATGGAACGACTACTCGTTCTTGACCTCCTCGTAGCCCAATAGCGCAAGCGACTTTATTGTACTGACTGTTAGCTTCTAGCTAAGAGAGGTTGTTAAACGTTCCATTGTTTTCACTAGCAGCCGGAAAACATGGCTGATGGAACTGTGTAAAACTGCCAGAGCCATTAGCAACAGCGAAACAGCAATAACTTCTTTTATAAAATTTACGATGGCACACGAACGTCAAGAATTAGGGTCAACATTTATGGTGTTTTTCACACCATTCTTCAACACGGTGAGCCACAAACAGTTTGAAAACACTTAATTGAATTGCATGCCGAAAACTGTATCACGCTTCGTCAAAACCTGATCTAGAACAGTTTTCTGAAGTGAACTCGAAACAATTTAGTTTCTATGAACAAAAAGCACCTGCCTGGAAATGAGAACTTATCCACAAGCCTTTCGAGCAGCTGTGTTCTCTTGCTCAATAGATTTTGTGATATGGAAATTTTATACCTTAAGTCGAACAGTTAAATGATATTTAAAACCCCATTCCGAACATTCATGAATAGGCTACCCTATCCCAAAAATAGAATCATATACTTTAGTGAAATGAATTAATTTACCTAATTGGATTTCGGAATCCGGTCAATTAACGTTTATTATGTAAATTTGTAAAAATTCCTGATGATCATACTGCCTTCTTGCAACGTGCACAACATTTAACACATATTAACGTTGCTAACATAACTGAATCATAAGCTACAATGAGGTTTATAAAATGAAATTTTCAAAATTTAATAAAGACAAACATAAACATATCCCAGTTGCTCTCGAGGTACGATGGTGGTCTAACAAGCCAGTCGTCGTAGGTTCGAGTCTCAGCTCGGGAGAAACTGTTATTGTCAGTAGGATCGTACACGGGTAGAAATAAAATCTCGAAAACGGGCAAAATGACTCATGATTTCATGATTTGGATGTATTTTCATGATATGAATATACACCATGAGTAAAGACTCATGGAATCATGAGCCAATGGTTCGTAACGCACCCCGTGCGTTACTGTTTTGCTGACATCATGAGCAATTTGGATTGAAACCATGATTTATGGGTCATGAGATTTGACTCATTCGACTCATGAAATCGGGCGTTCAATTTATGAAATCTTCCTTTGACTCATGGAACCATGATTGTGATTTATGAAATCATGAAATGCGAGTCATAAAATATAGCATTTGGCTCCAGAAATCGAGTGTTTGATTTATGAATTTTTGCTTTGGCTTATTCTAACCCATGAAATTATGAGCTGAACTCGTGAAATCATGAGTCACGAGTCATGCAATTTAGCATTTGACTCCAGGAATCGGGTGTTCGATTTATGAATTCTTGCTTTGGCTACTGGAACCATGATTTTGATTTATGAAATCATGAGTTGCGAGTCAGGACATATAGCATTTGACTCCAGAAATCGGGTGTTCGATTTATGAATTCTTGCTTTGGCTACTGGAACCATGATTTTGATTTATGAAATCATGAGTTGCGAGTCGGGACATATAGCATTTGACTCATGAAATCGGGTGTTCGATTTATAAAACCTTGCTTTGATTTAGGAAACCATGAATTGAACGCATGATTGATTGGGCTAGTTTCATGAAATCATGATTTGTGCGATCCGATTCACAAAATTGCCCAATCCGCACGAGAGTCACAAATAAAAAATTGTAAGAACAATTGTCCCCCGAATGTTTTAAAAATAATATGGAAATAGTTTTTGTACGCGAGTAACCATTACTATTTATAGAAAAACTTGTGTAAGTTTTCTCACAAAAGACACTAGCGATATGATTATAAAACAAATTTTTCTTTTATTTTGTCTCTGTGATAATTGAACTAAAATTTATTTATTCTTCTCTGAAGGGTCACAGGCGAAATTATTCCACTTGTGAAACGAAATTATTTTTTCCATTAAGTAGTCACGGTGATAATTTGAAGTACAAATGGTATGTTGTCTTAGAATAGTCACTAAGTCATTAAAAGGTACATTTAAATTTTTCTGATGATTTCATGGTGATCTTCATAGGAATAGTTTTTCCTGTTAGTCACTGTGACTTCTGTGAGAGAATATTTGTCAAAAGTTTTGTTCAATAGAATTTGTGACCCTTTGAAAAAAAACTTATATGTTATTAACATATTCGCAGTGATTTTGGTAATCATCTCTTCTAGTTTAAAAAAATATCAGAAAAAGTGAACATCGGGCTTCAATCAACAAATGTTACTTTTTAGTCATCGTGACTTTTGTAAAGAATATGTCAAATGTTGTTATGAATATGTGATCTTTTCAAAAATTTCGCGGAATTTTAGTAACTATCCTTTTTAATCAAGTAACTTCGAAAAGATTAGTTGAAATTAATAAGGTCACATATTTCTTGAAACTAACGTTCGATTAGTCTCAAAAGAGTCCCCGTATTAATTGATGTTTATTGAAGAATAAAGAAATGATCCATAACCGTTATTAAGAGGAATGCATCTTTTTTACGAAAGTCACCAAGAATTGGTGACGAGCACCTAAAGTTTGTTGGCTCACTAAAATGGAGGCAATGCTAAACGAAAGTAGTACATATATTATAAAATTAAACCATAATATGATTTAGAAGTTTTCCTTGATAATTTTCATATATTTTGTAACAAAATTACAACAAGAGTTATCCGTTAACAGACAGACGCTTAAAAAAAACATTAAATTTCATTTTTAGTGTTTCTAAAATATTTATAATTCTACGAATATTATCTGAAACCCAATTTTTGGGAAGGCGCGCAAAATTTTAAGGGGTAGGCGACATAATTTCTCCATTAAAATGGGATTGCATTTGAAAATAGCTTTTGGCATTCATCGCAAATTCAACTTGTTCTATGTTATTGCTAATATGTACACGTTCAATCATTTCTAAATTTTATCGGCGAAATAAAAAAAATAAATAGCAATGTTCGGGAGTTGGTAACGAACAGTATATTTGTGTGTTGATAAAAATACGACTCGCGATGACAACTTAAAACAAAATTAGAAACGTTTCTGGTTTCTCCTATAAATATCGCACAGTTGAAAACATGTAAATACAAAAAATTGTATAAGGCTCTAAGCCTTGCCATTTCGACGCTTTTTCAGCATTCCTGACCATTTACAGAACATATTCCTAATACGAATATCAATCTTCTCTTAAAGGTCACTTGTGCGGACTGGGTGCACATTTAATTTATGAAACTTCACTTTGGTTCATCAAATCTTAATGTCATGATTTATCGATCACGATACTGAAAATATAATTCATGTGATCTAGCGTTCCACGAATGAAATTAGACATTATATGCGAATTCGTGTTTTGGTTTATTTTTTTCTTCATATATACATGTTTTGGTTTATGAAGTCAGTAATTTTTCTCATGAAACTACAATAAAAATTCATTAAACTTAGGATAAAGTTCATAAACTTTGAATTGGATTCATCACTCTGATAAGTTGGAATTTGATTCATGATTATGAATTATTGAAACTATAATTTTTCAACTTAAAACTAAAAATCGTAAAAGATCAGATTTTGTTCACGGTCTTAGATGCCAAACCGTTACGGGTTTGAGGATTTGCGTTTGTAGTAACAAGTTCGACAGTCAGTATTATTTAAGATTTGCACGGCAAAACAAAGTAAAACATAAATTAATAAGTTTTCTTTGGCAGCTTTTCTGCAGCAGTATTATGCAAAAACCTGCCAAAGACGTTCGATACCCTAATCAATTTATAACAACATTTCAACCATTTTTGATCGTTTTTCCTAACGGATTTTATTTTTTCTGAAAAAAGTTCTGTAAATCTTCATCGATGACATTAGAGAACACAAAATGTTTCTCATCTATTTTTTTAAATGTCATTTGCATAGCATTGCATTTGCACTTTGCATAGATGTTCTTATGGGCTGAAGATGTCTATTTGTGCTATTATTATTTTTTGTTTTTGGTCACGAATAATCTGGCGGCATCCACAGGGTGGCCACCCAACTGGGAAAACCGGGAGAACCGGGAAGAAACCTGGAATCGTTTGGAACCGGGAAAAACCAGGAAAAAACCGGGAATTTCACTGAACATTACAAGCCGGGGTGAGAACATAAACAAAAAATAGTTTTTGTTTTTATTCATCTTCCTCTTGGAAGCTAACTTGACCAAGGTAAGTTCCCCGGAAGTAGCATTCAAATGGCTTGAATTTTGCCTAGAGCAAATGAATCACAACGATAATCTCGCGAGAACTGTAGCTGATAGATGTCACCAAGAATACTCACAACTATTGAATATTCATTCGACGAAGGCATTGCTGACTTCCTACACATCTGTTCAACTGAAGAACCAAAAACGAGACAAAATCTCTTTATTTTAAGTATCGACATCTAGCGGTGGAGAGAATGCATTTTACACTCGAAATTTCATTACGCTTATATTCAGTGGTGGGCACCATTCCGCCAATTTGCTAATTCGCTAATTAGCGACGCTAAAATTCAGTTAGAGATTTAGCGATTCCGCCAATTTTTGAACTGGTAAGCGAAACTATTTGCGTCGCTAAAATATTGGCCTTCGAAACGCTAATCGCTAATTCGCTAAGTTTTGTGGAGAAGCGACAATAGAAATATTTAGAAAAACTGTGAATTGCTGATGGCGTACGTACATTGCTTCGAAAGATGAACATACTTTACTGCGAAAGTTACTTTTGTCAGTTTTTTTACCCTAGAATGGAGTTCCAGTTATCGTACAAGCCACAGGAGCATTTTGAAGAACAAGCACAAGGTCTAGATTGAATTTTTGGCACACCAAGAACTTTGGTAAATTGCAATGCGCTTGTAATTATGACAACTTTGGTTCTACTTTTTCGATTCAGATAATAATTGAATTTTCATGAAAACATTCCTAAGAGTATCTATTTTCAATGCAAGCTAAATAACTTTTGTTATTCTTGTTTTTACAAAATCAAATATGAATACCGTTTCGTGAACCTCTTACTGTAAATAGCTTTAAAAAGTAAGTTTTTTCGTTTGTTCAACCAAAACAGATCAAAGTGGTCCAAATCTTACAAACCACGAGCAATAAATATAGCGATATGGCTATTTACATATTGAAAAGTTAGCGATTAGCGATTAGCGAAAGTTCCGCTAATGTGGGTTTAGCGTTTAGCGTTTAGCGATTATCGAGCTAAATTTTCCGGTTAGCGACTTAGCGATTAGCGTCGCTAAATTTTCGGTTAGCGGTGCCCACCACTGCTTATATTCCATTCATTCAACAAAAGGACTATATGAGCTCTCGCCGCTTTTTCGTCGAGAGAATCCTTTGTTCTCCCCGGTACTGGTATAGCGAGGGTGCCTTTTCATGATAAACGTACAGTACCACTCGCATACGTGCAACGGTTTTTATGTAGATATATTTTTAATGAATTTCATTGTTGCCCAAGTTGAAAACTGAATATCTTGACTAACGACAATCATTTTTTTACATTGTACCTAAAGTCGTAAGCAGTGCTGGTACAGCGCGTCTGATATGCATTTCTAGCAATGTTAGGTATAGAAAACGGTACGAGAAAAAAATATTGTCGTTGATCGAGAAATTCGGTTTCCAAGTCCAACGAAAATATTCAAGTAAATCAATTAACAGGTTAAAATAGTTTCAACAGTCGTGAGGTGTACGATCCAAGAAAATTTGTTAGACAATGTTTGAATGGTTGAAAGATTTTTAGTTTAATTGGTTCTATTGACGTTGATTGTGAATTGTTACTGAGTTTCCTCTTTAAAGATCTCTTGAATGAAGTCCTGCAGTTGATAGATTCAACTATTCAAGATCACCTTTTTGCCTGGTCATTAAAGCACAGTAAAATAGTTTTTTGGTGCATGTTCAAACTATTGGAGCGAACTGTTCGAACGATGCACTGCAAAATCAATGTGATACAGTACAGGTTGCCTGGGGAGGACACGAAATTGTTATTGATGAGGAGATGCGTAAGCTGCTGAAGTAACTTGTTTTAAGTGTTATGAAAATACTCTTTTATATATTACGCTTTTATATTTTAAATCGCTGTTACGCTTTTATATGATACGCTTTTATATATTGAATCTTATCTGGTTGAGGTAAAAACGATTCCTTGAAACTTAATTTGGCCTAGTATTGTATGCGTTGTTTATAAGATACTTGTAGACATCTCCTCTCGAAAAGGTGACATCCGTCGCATTTTTCGATTTTTTTCGACTATATTTCAATAAGGCTGAACACGTCAAGAAGTGACTTAGAGCATTTTGAGATGTACATCGAAAGTCACGCTTTTTTATTCCTTAACTGCATGGAAAACTACAGAATTCAAAAGTACAATCAACCAGTAAAAATATTTGAACGAACCGGGAAAACCGGGAGAAAACCGGGAATTTTATTTCGGGTTTTGAGTGGCAACCCTGCATCCATAAATTACGTAATACCTATAGGAGGGAGGGGGGATATATTTTTTGGCATAACGATTTGTTGTATAGGGGAGGGGGAGGTAAGATCAACGTTACGTAACAAAAAATCCATGGGGAGACTTTCCAAATATGAGCATTTTTATTTGGCATATTCTTCTACAGCGTTACGTAATTTTTATGGGGGGTAGGTTTTGGCGTTACTTTTTGTTACATATGGGAGGATGGGGATCCAAAAATTGGGTTTTTAGCGTTACGTAATATGGATGTTGATAAAAATCGACGAGACAGGTGCGGTCAGCTGATTTCAGTTAGTTTTCAACTTTTGACAGCCTTAGGTACAACTCGCAACTTGGATGCAACCCGGATCGAAAAGCACGAAAATCAAACGATCGGTTGCTCCAGTATGGTTAGTGACAATCCTTTACCCAATAATAAAATTTCACTTTAGATTTTTTTCCGGCATTAAAAGATTTTGTGTTTGGTTGTGTTTTGGTTTTGCAACTTGAAAAAACAATTACAAACGTACAAGCAGTGAAACGTCACCCATGGATTGCCTTATTGAAGGTTAAAAAATATTTTTAGAGACAGAACGGTTTGTTTAATCGGTGTGACTTCTTCAGAAAAGTTGCAGATAACAGTTTCATCTTACCGATAGAAGTATACACAAAAAAAAATATTTTGCAACACAAAACAAGGAAAACAACTTGTTTTAAAGTTTTTTTTTTTTCAACTACAAATGGTTTATGGTTATATGCTCCAGTGTTGCTAAGCTCGCTCTAAATAAGCATGCGATACTCCAAGTAGTGTTCTCACCGCTACCGAAATCACACACACAATGGATTACCTCCACCATTCGAACTGTCTCTCGTTCTTTCACACTTTCTTCATTTCACACCACCGAGTGTTGACGCTTGCGAGTTTTCTTCGCTCCCGAAATCATGAGCACACAGTCCTATTTACGGTCTTATTCGCGTGCACTCCCCTACTCGCGAGCACGATCAGCCAAAAATAATTGTTTCAAGACGCATCGGAATGGCGTGGCGTGATGCAGCGGATCTATTATAGTTAGGTAAACTGTATAAATGTAGTGAAAGCTGTTCCTATCAGATGCTTTAATGTTTATAAGTTGTCGTCAAAATGTCGCCTCAAATTCTCTCAGAAAGCAATATGTTGAACATCATGGACATCCTGAATAGTAGAACTAATGTTTGACATTGATGGTTGCTCTAAACTGGGCTCCTTTGCACTATTGTGGAAAACATCAACAGGGTCTACTTATAAAAAAGTTGGTCACTCAGTTATTTGTTCCTTGGTGCACATTTAAATTTCGAACACACCAGCACACCAACATTTTGATTAAGATGTAATGTATGAACGACAAAATTTTAACTCTTAAATTGACTATTTAGTTCATCCTTAAAAGGACAATTAGTTTTTTAATTCAATTTAGGATATGATGCTGATCCCATCTCTGTGCTATTCCTGACATCAAAAGCTGTTTTCGGATTAAAATTTTGACGACAGACAGATTTTGATTGCCAACACCCCCGTTTATGTGTTGCCAAAATACGGCATTTTTTCACTGGAGGAATTGTCGCTACCGCACATAAGCAGCTTTTTACTAGAAAAGGTAATACCTTTACACTTACCGCTGACGCTGCTACTACTACCGCTACTGGTACTCGCTATCGCTGCTGCCCGCTGCTACATAGTTAGCACCCAATTTGTCAGAAAACCTGGTTGCAGAACACACAGGTATTTCACCAATCTGCAGTTTACAGTTCATGCGAAGCGAATACAACCACAACCTAACTGATTGGGGAGCGGGGGTGATAGATGCAACCGAAAGATCATTCAAATCGATCGAGTTACTGCCGCGGCTTGCAGAATTACGTACACACACAGCTGTTTAAATTGAACAGCATTCGTTGGCACAGCCGGCACATTATTTAGTTTTTCGGCAAAATAGGCACGAATTCTTCTACCGCCTAATTTATCTTTACAGGCGGGACAAATAAGCATTGCCTTCCCTTGTGCGAACAAATCCTTGTGGGCACGACCGTTAATTTCACAACATTGCTAGCCGATGTGACAAAAAGCATCGCAGAAACCGCGGGGCACTGGTTTCAAATCATTAATAGGCAGATGACCCTTGCCGCACAGCTTCTTATCCATCAATTCTAGCAGCAATCGTATGTTCTCTGCCACAGTTGTTTCAGTTTCATTCAACCGCACTTTATAATACTGTGTTGAGTAAATTTATGCAACCGGACACTCGTCTTATGTTTTACCAACACGTTCACTCGCGAAAACCTTGTTTTGCACATGAAATACGCTAGTCCACCTACGGTATTAATCACGGTTTCTAAACTTACAATCACTGAACATACCGGCGCACAGTTTGACTGGTATGTGTTTCCTTTTTTTCAGCAGTCATGAATCGTATTTATAAAAACGCTCTGAGTAGCTCATGATATTCAGAGTCTAGCCCATGGTATCATGATTCATAACTCATGATTCTGTGAGTCAACGCGACAGCGATGTGTTACGCTTATAATAGCCATGAGTCACATTCTTGAAAACGCTTTTCATAGCTCATTATATTCGGGGTTGACATCATGATATCATGAGTCATAGGCCATGATTCTGTCGAAAAACAACATTCATGATTTCATGACCTGAAAGGTCATGAAAACGGGAAAATATTTTTACCCGTGTAGCTAGCCCCGCAATTGTCCTGTACACTAAAACAGTTGGCTGAAAAGTCTGTGTATAATAAACATAAGGTCGAGTTCCGAATCGGAATGTGGCACCAAGACTTTGTTTTTATTAAAGACAAAAAATGCAGCAGCCAAAAATGATCACCAAATATTCATGTTAAATCGGATATTTTTGAATCTTTCAGAGAATAAATAAACACATTTTAACTATGTTTTTGCGAAATTGGCTTACACAATCTTCTCTCCTAGACTAAATGCCCGCAGCTTGAACTTAACGTTACTCATTAAATGCTGTACAACACTTACGCCATCTGCTTTAAACACCTCCATCCATGCTTTCTTCAAATCATGCTCGTCTTTGAATCCCTTCCCTGTTTTAGGGGCTCTTCATAATCGTCAGAATTTTTCTATCGGGTGTAGCTCTAGTGAATTTTGCTTTCTCCGGCACAAACCAACATCGTTGGTTTCTCACCACTCTATCACAGGTTTCGCGTAATGACACGATGTCTGATTTGGGCAAAACAGTTTTTTTTCTTTGTAGGGACGCAGGAAGGCGCTTCTGGAAGTATTTTTCGTTATATATTTGACCGTTGATAATGCCAGTTGTTACGTACGGGTTGCTGATTTGGCCGCAGCTACAGATTGCCTGTCACACGAAGTACTTCTTGGAAAATTTGTCGACCATTTTTTCCAGAACTTGTCCCAAACATACAGATGGAATTTGCCAACGCAAACTCCAGGCCGAGGATCTGCTTGGCGTCCACTTTAATGTACATCTCATCGTTTATTACGGATTCAGTTACACTTACCACTAAGCTGGCGCGGAATTTGGCCATCGTATTCTATCTATCGGTTCTGTTAGATGCTTTTCTTACCTCGCAAACATGAAGTCCAGCCCGCTTCATTATTTACTGGACGAACCAGTCGAATCCAAACATTCGGATTTCACTTGAAGCCCATTCCTCACCTTCCTTGCCTTCACGCAGTCGGTCTTCTTCGCTTTTCTTCCCCTAGCAACTCGCCACTGAGTCATCTGAATGTCCTTGAAGGATTTTACCACTGCGGAGGCGGTAGAACTGTCGATTCCCAAATGTTTCTCGATCCACTTGTGGAACTAGCCGGGATTTTGCACGAACGCTTCCTTTTTTTTTGGCGAAGCAGTTGGATGTCACCTCGACCAGTACTCGACCGGTTGTGACATAATTGTGCATATGTAAACATTACACTCTAAATTAGTTTTACTAAAATATCATCAAATACAATCAAAAGTGAAATGTTGCATTTTCTCCGAGTACAATCTTTAACCATCTAGTGCTCAGTGCCGCCTTTAGACAGGCTTCAGTTAAACTTCTAAAAAGCTTCAATAAATACTTAAAAATGTTTATAAAGATCCATAGTGATTTTTTCGAAGTCCATCTGAAAACTAACTTGGGCACTAGAGGGTAAGGCAACCATTGTTTATCTAGCTTCCTTACGTAGGGTCCGTGGGGCGTCATCTAGCTCAACGGTTATCAACCTTTTTTTTGTCCGCGTACCTTTTGGCAATATTTTCCAAATTAATTGTACCCTCTGGCTTCTAATGTCCTCGCAGAGTGGAAGAAAGTAGTGGTGGATCACGTTGTGGTATTCTAATCCAGGTTTTAAATTGGACTATAGTTTGTTTTATTGCTACAGTCATGTTGTGAGAGCAAGTTTGAACAACAACTGTAGTATTATAAAAAACATTGCTTTGTCCGCCATTACTGATTTTTCCTTCGAGTACCCCCTGAAGGCTCTCGCGTAACCCTAGGGCACGCGTACCCCAGGTTGAGAAACGCTGGTCTAGATGAACGATTCACCGTGGCTGTTGTGCACTCCTTAGTCTCGTTCTTAATGGATTGGTTTCAAGAACCATCTTTATCGGGCTGTCGTCCAACATCATTATAACAAGCCCAGCTCACCGTAACATTAGCAGTGTGGACGATAGATGGGTCCCCAAGCAGCTCCTGCAGTCCTTGGTTCATTCGCCTTCTCCGCGTTGCGTTATCCATCTGCAGTCCACCGAAGTTGGTACGCAACATCTTCCGCTCGAAGGCCGCATGGGCGCGTTGGTACTTCAGAAGCATAGTGTATGTCTCGTGGCCATAGAGGACGATTGGTCTGATTAGTGTCCTGTAGAAATTGGTGCGGCGACGAATTCTAATCCCCGCTCTTCTAATCACCCCAGAGCAGAGCAATATTCAAAAGTAGGCACGAAAGACCATCAGGTTGGTCTAAAACTCTTTGAGTTTCGAGGGGGCTCGAACCACATACATCACACGATTTATTGTCGCTTAAACCAACGATTATAATACAGCAACATTTTGAATTCTACTTCTACAGTCGTCGTTCGCTAACTGCAACATGTTTACATTGCAGTTATCGAATGCCGTTCGATAACTGCAACACTTGACACATGCCAAAATTTAGAGGGGGGTCCGTCACTACCATTTTTGTTTTCAATGATGTCGAAATGCATTTTTTTAATGAAGTACATAGTAGCAAAAAATAGCAGAAAACTAAAATATGTAAGCTTTTTGAATAATCAATTTGATAGTCATATTTCCGCATCATAATTTATTGCGTTTTAGTAACTACTTTACATAACCAATATGTAGGCGAAGATAAAGTTCATCACTACAGAAGACCATTTTACGAGACGTTTCTGAACTCAATTCATGAATGAAATTTTGACAGAAGGCTCGGAACCGCTGACGTAACGCAAGTAAAAGCAACATCAATATCAGCAGGATTCGTGACGTGAAAGCTAGCCAAACAATGCAAAAGGAATTTTTTTCTCTTATAATAATTACGGAAAGTGAACCACATACCATGGTGATTTGGCTTCATTGATTAACAGTGGAGATCTCCCATTTAGAATGAAGAGACAACAAGTAAACGGAATCGAAAAAAATCGAGAAAAATGAAAAGTCCTTTTGAAATGTTTCTAGAGATTCAACAATTTTTTATTTTCGATTGCATTTAGAATCCCCCCGCAAGATTTGTCACTTTAATGTCGAATATGACTTTGACTTCAGATTTAACGGATTGCGGTCCGATAACTGCAAAGTTGTTGCAGTTATCGGTCTTGCAGTTAAAAAGCGTTGCAGTTAAAAGACTTGCAGTTATCGAACGGCGACTGTACTTCTCTCAGGAAGTTCGGCTACATAGGGATGTGAAATGAAAATCTAAAACCGAAAAAAGTGAAAAATATGTCCAATTTCAAATGCTAATGAATCGGTTAGTATTCGATGGATTTCCTTCGTTCTTGCAGCAATAGATTGAAAAATCTTCTAAGATTCTTCCCAAAACAAGATAATTGTAATTTTATTATTCACACTATTGTACTATTGAAAATAGTCAAGCCTTGTCAAAACGAAAAATTCGACCTCTGATTGGTCGTTATATGCTTGCTTGCCAAGCACGGTTGACAGGATCATATACCTTGCAATTGAAAACATGCTATTTGGCCTATATAAGAGCCTGTTTCAGCCGGAGCCGCTCATAATAGTTCTAGACAGCGACAACAGCAGTCGTCCTCCCTAGCAGCAGCACTAGCCCTGTGGTCACCACGTCTCAGGAGCAGCGCGGTTTTTCTCAGCGTGTGTCGCCAGACAGCCATTTTTCCCCCCGTGTTGGGGCAGCATGAAGATTGCCATCAGGAAATCCAATTTTGGAAATTAAAATGCCTTTTTCAAGGCAAATAAACAAGTCATTGAAAGTTAATTATTTTTGTCAACGCAAGCAAGCATTTTGTGTTGCATCCTAGCAATTTAAATCTGTCGCACCCGTCGAATTTACTGAATGTAAAATAGCTTCCACAGTGCATGTTGTCCGTGTATCTTAATTCCCCCAATGTTAGGGCAGCTCAAAAGTTGTAATCAGAAACCGATTTTGTACCGCAAAATGCTTTATTCAAGGCAAATAAACAAATAATTGAAGGTTAATAATTTTCTGACATTAACACAAGCAGACATTCTGTACGGGATGCAATCAAATTCTGTTGTAGTTGTCTAATTTTTACTTTTACTTTATATAGTAAACCCCCCACTCTAGGGGCAACGCAAAGGCTGCGATCAGCATAACCAACTTTGAATAATAAACTGCCCTGTTAGATCGCATTCACAAAGACAGTTAGTTCGACTATGCAGAGCTAATATGAAGTCGATTCAATCAATCAGCAGTAACAGAATCTCGTCGTCTCCCAGCTGCCAAGTTGCAACATGATGCAACACGCAACAGCGAGCAAACGAAATCGCTTGATGTTATAAAACCGCAATAAGATACGGGTTGAAACCGTTGCGTGTGAGAGAGCACCATCGGTGTTTATTCGCTGGATACAAAAATCAAATGCGAATTGTGGAATAATTCGTCTAAAGAACATAAGGAAATGGTAAACCTGAACTGAAAGGCGTGGCCTATTACGTAGCACCCTTCGGCTATAAAAGAGTGTTTCTGAGAAAACTAGCTACATTCATTAGTCGGAAGGTGAATTGGATGGACCGTCCACAACGTTGACAGCAGTAACAGCAGATATCGGCACTCAGCAGTAACAGACCATAGCAGCGGGTCACGCCTGTGGCTGCCTTCAAATTAAACAAATCACTTGCCCTGTGGTTGGTCACCACGTCTCAGGCCTCTGCCAGGCTGAACGCCAACGCGAGCGATCGGGCGAGATTTTTGCGGTACATCAGCCGGCACTTCCTGTAATGGAAAAGTAGGATCATTTTGTTTAGAAGAATATTACTGTCGGTAATATTACGGAGATGCGATTGTATCATATCCGATATGGTATTGAACAATTGTTCTTTTGAGGACAAATAAAACACTTAATTTGAAGATTTAATAGCTTTGGGTACCAGTAGCAGTATGGTAACAGCCTCAGCGGTAGGTGCAGCCGGTACTTCCCCAAGGCCGATCTAATAAGGAAATGAATGGAAGCGGCACGGCGAAACAGTTCGGGTGTTCTTAGACGCGCGTCATTTTTCGTACGATAGCGGCGGTATTAGCGGCAGATGCATTTGCCAACACTTACTCCAGTAAAGCCGTGTCTAATTTTCAATGTGAAAACACCTTTCTATTGTGTTGGCCGTGCGCATTAGGCCTCTGCCAGGCTGAACGCGATAAGCGGCGCGAACCGATACGCCGGCCGTAGGTTAATTTACGGCCGTAAGTAGAGCTGTGTAAAAGTATTCTACTTCAACCTTGCGGTCGTGGCTTTGCACACAACCCTCCTGTAATTTTTCGTAGTGTTGCCGGTGAGATGCTCATAGAAATTCTCACTTTGGAAGATTTCCTTTTAAGTCTCCATACGACACAAACCCAGCTCTTTCAAACATAATTTAGTTTTCAATTTATTTTCCTCGGTTTACTACAATTCACCTTCTGACCGACTAAACTTTAAAACGCGTTTCCAATACAAAAAATAACATAAAGCGTATTTTGGACCATTGGAATTTGAGAGTTCCGAGTGTATCGCAAATTGCAACAGGCTGGCAACTTCACTACGTGACGCATTCAAACTACCTCTTTGTTACCGCTGCACTAAAAATAGCAATGCTGTCGCAAATGCTACACGATGAAATCATTCTGATGGTGAACGTGTTGGAAGAGTTTTGACAACTTGACAGGCCATTTTCTTCGTCGAGAGTGACAGTAGACTGACATATTTCATAGCAAACCGACAGCTATTAGTTTCGTGTTGAATAAAGGACAGTGCAATCAGTTTGTTTGGCAATATCGAGAACACGACCTAGTGTTTTTCAGTGTAGATAACTAGAAAACTCACCTAAGTCCATCTATTCATATCTTCTTGACAATATAATTTATGACATTCATTAAATTGATAGTAAAAAACTGTTAAAACTACATAACTTAACTAATGAGCTTATTTTGCAAAAAAATCATAGTCTATTGATTTTAATTTTTATAACTTGAGCTAAAATTTCAGATAATACAATTGTTAATAGGAGAATATATGTCATGTTAACAAACTTTCGAAAGAACACTGCAGATATTTTACAACCGACTTTAATTATCTAGTTGGACATTGAACGAAAATAAAAACAGCAAAACCCAATTCATTCCGCTCGGTTCTATTTTGAACCTGCCAAACCATACGCGCTTCCAAACCATTGATTTCGAATACGTAAATCACACGCTAATTGATAGTTAAAATGGTAATCAATCAATTTGAATGTCAAACATGCACCGTTAAACTAAAAAGATCAAAGCTCGTCAAGCACGTCGAACAATTCATTGGAGCAGAATCGGTCGTTGGGAGTTGGTCGCTTTATATGCATCGTTGCGGCCAGTGAATGCCGTTGGTAGGTCTGAAAACAATTTATGTACATATGTGCGAGAAACTTGCGTCGATGACGAGGGTTGAATTGCTAATTATGAATGATCGATGCCATCGGCGAACATTATATATAGCATGTCGGAAAATACGACGATTGTGCCTAAAAGGGCTTCTTTTACTGCCGAAGTGACATAAAAAGACTGTAGTATGAATCGACAAATGGAGCTTAATACCGAATGCAGCAAATCATGGAAACATAACAATAAAATGTACATTAATATACCATGAAAAAGAAAACTCCCACGAACTCACAAGCCGCTAACTACTCTTTCAAGAAAATAGACATTTCTCGAGGTACAACACTGGTCTAACATGCCAATTGTCGTACGTTTGAATTGTATTTGACCAAGGAGATAGCAGCCTTGTCTCAATCTCATACGTTTGACAGTAGACAATATATCAGGGCCTCATTTAAAATACCCGATAGCTTTATGGACCGATAGGTCTAAGCTAAACATGGAGAGAAAAAAACCGAGGCATATGCCCAGCAAAAATATCGTAGACCAACCACTGTAGTCATGAAGACTCGTCAATCATGGAGAAAATCGCCAATTAAGCAACTGGGTTTCACATGTCAGAGGTGCCAGATCTCTTCACAAAACGCAATGTTGACTAACTTTTTCATTCGACTCGTATAATCGGTGGTGACGTTGTAAGACCTGCGGAAGCTATGCGGAGGGATGTGTTTTAAGGTATTTTAATGAAGTTCTCATAGACCAGCGGTTGTCATCCTGGCGTACGCGTACTCCTAGGGCTACGCAAAAAAATCAGTAAAGGCGGACAATGGGTTTTTTTGTTATAATACCTAATTTGTTTTTCAATCTTGCTCTTGAAACATAACTGTAACAATCAAACAAACCATAGTTTAATTTGAAACCTGAACTCTACTTACTCTCACCCTCTCTGCGAGAACAAACCAAGCCAAGGGGTACAATTGGTTTGGAAAATGTCGTCAAGGGGTACGCGGTCAATAAGAGCTTGAGAATCGCTGTCATAGACCTGAGAATTACAAATTCATTTGAAAATACAGTGATTCGGAAAAAACAGAATCTAAAAATCTTTTCTATTATGCCGGTTTGTAGCATGAAATTGTTTCGCTAAAAAACCTTTAGCAGTTTTCGTAGCTAGATAACAAACGAATGAATAAATTCATAATCGGATAGAAGTTCTCACTAAGTACCAGCAACCGAGAAATAATGTATTTTAACATTTTGAACTACAATATTCTCGTACAAGATCCACTAGAGACATATTTGCTGGAAACAGAGTTTATTTTTATTTTCAGAGTTTATTTCTGACCCTCCGGCCACTTTGTGATTGAAACGAATATTTTATGACTTATATTTTCACTAAGTTAACTAGTTAAGTTCCTTATGCCGTAACACCAATCATGCATAACAAAATAGCTCATTTTTCTGAGTATGCACTCAAACGTACTCGAAATAAGAAGCCTAACCTTCTCACACAAACTGTCATATTAATCGCACGTTCACTTCAGCTCGATTAAACAAAGATGGGAAAATTATCGGTGATTGAAATTTGCCCACCAATGTTCAACGGCCGTCTATTTCGCAATCCTGCTAACCAATCAATATGTTAAGTGAACAATCCGCACCATAATCATCACTATAGAAAAGTTGCAAACCACATCGGCACTTCGACGGTTTCGGTGCTTTCGTCATGTGCGGGACCAGTACAATCCGCACATCGGTAGCCAAAAACCTTTCCAATCAAAACGATTCAACCAAAAACGAGTTAATTATGATTCAACAGCACCGTTGACGGCATGTCGAGTGTAGACGTGCATTTCAAATATGTTGATAGCTCTGTTAGCCCGCGTCGCTAACGTGAGCAGTACGATACACCTCTCAAATGCGCGCTGTGTAGGTTAGGTACTTGTCGATGAAATACACGCTAATAGTGTGGCTTGGTATGGTATTGTACTCACGCCCCGGTCACTTGGCATCAATGGGTATACCGGACAGAGCAGAACCGCAGTGATGATGGCTAATTAATAATTTATATGTTTGCCGCAATTGGTGGCCCCCGTTAATGGCTATCAACGATCGTTATAATTAAATCCATATAAGCATTTTGATTTTTCGGACAGTGGCCTTAGCCGCACGTTGGACGGATGGTTTATTTTTTACACAATTCTACGAGTCGATTTTAACTCGTTGATTTTTATTAAACAACGCACCTTTACTTTATACCTCGTCTACTGTATGCTTCCGTAAACTAGTTGTCAGCGTGGTATAGTGTGGTGTGAGAACCGTAATTATTGAGGTCAACTGGTGAATGAGATTTTGAATTTTCAGTCACGCAGCTCGTTAAGTGCAACAATAATTTTTTATTCGTTATGTTGGGCCACGTTTTACGGCACAATCTACACGTTAGCGTGAAAATAGCTTACCGTGATTGACTGACTCTTTGCACTGTCATTGGTTGTGATAAACGGCAGCCCACAAAATTATTGTGTCACCATCAATCATAACTCAACGTGGCCGATGGCCCGTGTACGGTTTTCTGCTATTGCGTGTTATAATGAGCGCAGCGCAGCAAACTGAACATTTGCTCCTTCCTATCGCTGCTATTTATGCATAAAACATGCCGCCGGTTTTTGCTGTGCATATAACTAAACAGAATTAACCGTAGCAAAATTAATCAGATAACATCATAGTGTACTATAAGCACCAGGCTTTTTTCCTCTCTAAAACAATAACAGCAACAGCTGCAGTGAAATTTAAAAAAAAATCTTCAATAAACGCAGTAATAATGAAAGCCTTCGTTATAATTCTTCCAGTTTTCTGTCGTCATCGAAGAATAAAAATAAATTTATGACGCGATTCTTCCTCGAATTTGCATTTTATTTATACTTCTTAAAAAAGGCTTTTATTTTGTATCCTAATCTGGCTAATTTATTTATCTCTAGGAATTTATTTCATTACTTTTCATTCAAACTGAACTTGTGAAAAAGCAATTTATAGATTGTTTTGAGTTACAGTTCATTTTTTCTCATGTGATTTCGCACAGTTCCACCAATCTGCAAAATTGTTTTCAATGGGCATAAAAGAGATTTATAAATACTGCTAGGTGATAGAGAAAAAGTTTTCGCGAACCTTTGAGTAACCATTTTTTTGCATTTTTTTTTACTTCAATATAACGTAACTCAGTACAACGTAATGAGAAAAAACAAGGTTGGCTCATATTGGAATAGGGTAACGGACCCATAAATCACCCACTTTATTCAAGCAAACAAGTTAAACGTGATACATGTCAGTTGCGGCAAAAGCAAAGCAAAGCCTTGGTGCTACATTCGGAACTTGACCTTCTGTTTATTTATACACAGACTTCGCAGTTGACTGTTTAGCGTCGGGACAATGTCGGGGCTAGCGCAACGATCCTACAGAGCAAGCGCACCCGTGAGTTGCCATTTGAGTTGCTATTTTCACAACGCTGGCCGTTGCTATTTTGGGTAGCAACCGATTTTCGCACCGGTCGTTGCTAATGGGGATTACCAATTCCACTATTTCTTTTTCACACCGGCAGTTGCCAATTTCTGAAGACCGTCACTAGCCAGCGTTGGCAAAATGTTTGTTTGTGATGTATTTCGCATATTTTTTGCGGATTTAGTAATAACCAACTTATCCGTCAGTCAATCGTTTCCGGAATGATCTACGTTCTTTCTACTTCATAAAATGTTCCCTCCGTTTCACATAACTTTGTTTTAACTTTGTTTCCGTTCTCCCAAGTTATCGATAGCATAATTCCTTTGCAGATTTTTTTACTTGTGCGTACATAAATTTTTTCATCCTTATATGTTTATTTAAAGTAATTCCGTAAAACTAGGCACGTCCCGCAACGTTGGCTTCAATGACTATTCTACTGAAAGCTGGCGAACTGTCATTAGTTGTATTCTGTATTTCACGCTGTCTCGGTTCCCACAGTTTGCTATTATTATTTAAAAATTTGCTGCCAAAAAGAACTTAAATATAGAACGCGTAAATTGTTTTCGATTATTTGATTGATTCTACTGCCGCGAATAGCATGTCAGTCCCACCTGCATTTTCAGCAAGCCGAGAAAAACGCGTTTTTATATGATTTTATATCATTGCTTTTTACGAGATGGGACAATATGTTTGGATGTTTTCCAGCAGTTTTTCATAACAAAGTTCATGAGCTCATCCATTGTTACGAAACTATGCATTGTTAGCTACCATTTACGCGTAATAACTCAATTTTACTGAAAATGCAAATGGGACTGACTTGCTATGCGCGGCAGTCTAGTGATGAAGAAAGTGATTTTGCAAAACAAATTTCCTTATACGCGATTAAGAAAATGGTTTTTGGAAAGATTCGGGGCGACTCTCAGCCTAGTAAATACCCAAAAAAAAAACGCCATACGGAGGAAGGTGCCATCAAGCGTTTTAACAACGGTCTATACCGATGACCATTTCCAACGCCGCTTTCGAACGCATCTTAAGTTGTTTTTGAAGATTGAAACAGCGGTAAAGGAGAAAAATGGTTTTTTATACAACGACCGGACGAAACGGGAAAATAGTTGGTAATACTCCCGAGCAGATTTGCTTAAACCTTCCAGGTTTATTGAATAATATTGGCCAATCTTGTGAGGATTTGAGCTTTCCGCATCGTTTAGGTTGTAGACCGAAATGCCAACCAAAATGGTCATCTCAATAAAAAAAACCTTACAAAATGTTTACCTGCCCGAAAAAACACCCTGTGCAAAATTTCAGCTCAATCCGAAATAAAATTGAGTAGTGGTTCATGCCGACACTTGCGTCCTACGACGTGTTTAACAAGCGAGGCAAAACACTTCGTCTTCCGAGGCCGACCAATTGAGTCCGCATTCAAAACACTCATCATCTTCGTAATATTATTACGAACATTCACTATCGAGCACAAAAAAAAACAACAGTTTGACATTTCATCAAATAGCAACGATTCGGCTCGTTGCTATCGCGTTGCCAAATTTAATAACTCGCTACTACCCGAGGTGGGGATTGCTATTTCCCAAACCAACAAAGCAACGTCCGGTGCTGTTGCCGCGTTATGGTGGGAGTTGCCAAACTAGCTTTAGAAACTTCAATTTAGCCACTGGTGGGCTTGCTCTTAAGCAGTAGCGCCTATTTTAATCAGTCGAAGAAAACAGGCCTCAAACTCCTGAATTTTGATCAATATCGACAATCTCAATGATGAAAACGTAAACTTTGGTTGTCTAGCTGTCTTACGAATATAAGAAATACCGCTAATCACAACGAAATCTGTGAATAATTGCAATTGATACAACTCGACCTATATTGCAGCCATTCAGGAGCCACTTCGGGCGCTGAAAAAAAACGCCTTTAAAACAGATGGAAACTGCTTAAAATAGGTTCGGGGTGATTGGGATAGTGTCCCTCGATCGGTAACTTTTATTGATTATTGTTGAAGTCTGCTAACTTAGTTTTACAATCTGAAAACAGGTTCTGACAGAGAAAAAGATAGAGAACAGATTGATATACTTCTGTTGGAATTTCACCCAACACATTTCGAGTATTTCGTCCCAGTACACAGGCGGTTCCTAAAGCTGCTCAGAATATGTTCCCTACCCTACTGCGTCAAACTGTCTTCAGTCATCTTTTGGTGTCTTGAGTCATATTTTGATGTTTGGAACGTATAATTCATGTTATACTGGCTTACGCAGCGTTCCGTATCTACCGCATTTCCAGGAGTCGGTAAATATTTATTTGCCAACCGGAAAAGTTCAGGAAGACGTTCGCGATTAGAATACCTACCAAAATTGTAATACCTACCAATCTCACTGTCGGTTATTTTCGAAACTGCTTGCTTGTACTTAGTTTATCTTGCAACTTCGATTTTACACCGCACCCCCTGGAATTCTAACATGCAGGTCACCAACCGCCAAAATTTTTGTTCAAAGAGGATCTAGCAACAGAACCGGTCGAAAACAAACCAAACCTGACAAAATCGCGTTGTAAGAGAGCAGACTTATTGTTTTATCCTATTGGTAGCGCAGAAAAAGGCCTCCCGTTACCATCGAGGTGCCCATTAATCTTCAGTTTTGTCCGTGTTGCTGGTTTTTGTGAATTTCGCAGGTTTCAAATCGAAACGTTTCATGATCAGAGAACAATTCATATATTCAGGTGCCGCCACACGGACGCTAATACACTCTAGCCTAGCCTTTTCTATGTCATAGTGGGCCGTATGAAGTATTTCGTCATTGCAGAACAGTAGGCTATAATCTCTCTTCAATACTATTACCTTCCACTTTCGAGTCATAGATGTCATAGAGATCTATACCATAATTTTCCTGCTCCGTATGGCAACGACTGAGCATGTCCTGTGTGTATTTTATAGTAAGAAGGTGGAGCCTCAAAAGCCTGGCCTGTAGTTTTTTGTTGTCTCGTGGTTACTTTAGTGTACTTTTGTGTTACCCTCTGGCACGGTGTGGTATCCGAGGAAGTGCTTCCTCACTAAACACCGGCAACTACTTCGGAGGGAGGCTGTGCTCTTACACTTCTCGCACGCCACTAGCTTGCTGACAGTTTCTCCAGATTTTCTGCAGCTCTATCATGATTTGTGGTACTGCACTGTTGTCGGCATTCCAAGTATTCTCGTTTTCACACATTCGTGTTTTCATATTTTCAACATCTAACGTAAAGATTTCCACTCTTAGCGCTTCGAATCTTGGGCATTGAAAAACTACATGATCCGGTGTTACTTCAACATGCTCACATACCGCGCAAAAAAGTGTCGTTGCATGCCCGAACCAATGCAGGTAGTGCCGGAAGCAACCGTGACCGGACAGAAACTGTGTCAGGTAAAAGTTCACCTCGCTATGTTTTCTGCTCATCCAGATCGAGAGTTCCGGAATGAGTCGGTGCGTTCAACGGCCCTTCGCCGTCACATCCCAATCCCGTTGCCACTGGGTCATTGACTCTGGTAGTAACATCTTTCGAACTTCTTTGCTGCTTCTTCGGTGGAAACATTCGCTGTTCTCCGTCAGGGTAATACCAATTGATATCATCCCAGCCATGACACATACTGCCTCCGACGAGATTGTTTGGTACGCACTCACGACTCGAACGGTCATGAGCCTGAACACACTGCACGGTTTAGTCTGATTTCTCTTAGTCTTTTTCTCTAATGCCTCAAGCCAGGCTGGACCTCCATATCACAGTATTGCAGATGTTACACTGGCCAGTGGACGTCGCTTACTACTACTAGGACTGTAGCTACTTGACATGATCAGCGTTGACGGCCTTTGCCGCTTTCTTGTAGGCGTAGTCGTCGTAACTATTAAAGTTCAGTCGGTCGTCGATAATCACGCCTAAATTCTTGAGCGCGCTATGAAAGTATTGTTTCGTCGTCGATGGTGATTTCTGCCCACTGGATCGCCTTACTGGATCGCCTTGCTGACCAATAGCACCTCCGTTATGTGATGTGTAATCTTCAGCTTCACTTCCTGCATCCAGTTTCAATCATTCCGATCACCTCGATAGCCAGCAATTCCAACTCTTCCACAGACTCGCCTGTCACCGATGGCACGATTTCATCTGCAATACCAACAATCACCATCCCTTTGGGCAGCTTCAGTGTCAGCACTCCACTATAAATTCTATTCCAAAGTGTTGGACCAAGAACTGATCCTTTCGGAACTCCAGCTGTGATGTTCGAGGTCTTCTGCCCGAGGGAATGTGCTATGAGCTAAAACATCGAGTACAACATAGAAACGTCAAATTGAATGTATTTGCTTTTTCTGTTTTCTTGCTCGTGTTTACTATAGATACGAAAATCTCGCCGTTCCTTTTATTATCGAACGGAGAGTTCATATATGAATTATAAAGAGTTTTTCACTTAAATTACATCATTTTTTTGGATCATAACCAGATCCACTGTGTCTACCGCGGCAACTTAAGAAGTGCAAGGGCTGAGCCCCAACCAGAACAGCAAAACAATGAAATCAATCCGACCGACATTGACGTTTTCGTATCAGATTTGACGTTTTTTTATCTTCGATGTTATACTCTGTCAAATGTTCAGCGAGGGATAGGAAAAGGCATTCCCTCGCTTCTGCCCATCGGCACTATCGTATACCAGGATCCGGTTCTGAAAGTAACTACCTAAGATCTTACACAGATAGTCATCGCATTCAGTACTCGAGTTATGTATAGTGGCTCGGCGATGACCTTCCAGTTGGCACTGTTGAAGGCGTTCTTGGTGTCGATTGTAGCTACGGCACAATAAAGATTACCTCTCTGCTCCTGTTTGGCCATCTTTCCGCTATTTAAGCACTGTACGAATAGCCTCAACTGCAGAGTTTCTTTTTTTTCTTCATATATTACTGCAGAGTTTCCTTTCTGGATTCCAAACTGCAATCCCGACAGGCCTCGGTCGCTTTCCATATACTGCGTCAGCCTGTTGAGGATAATCATCTCCAAGAGCTTACCAACTGTATCCAACAGACAAATCAGCCTGTACAATGCTGGATCCCCTAGTGGCTTACCCCGTTTTGAGCACTAACTTCTGCTTTTTCCATCTGGCCAGAAATTGACCTTCATTCAGACATTTCTGACATTTCAAAGCTAAATCGGGAATTTTACCTGGACCAGGCGCTTTTTTGCCCTTCAGTTTGTTTCCCACACTCAGAAATTTTTCATTGGAGACTTGCGGCCTAATGGCATCACTCCCATTTTCTTCGCTGTAAGGTGTAGTCGGCCAAGTCACTGGTTTATTTATTTAAATTATTTTAACTGACAAAAGTCTGATTAAATAAAATTAAGTAGTCTTCGTTGAAACATAAGTGATGGTTCTTCAAATTCGTACAAGTTTTCCACAACAAAGATAGTGCGCATACATGCTGTCGAAGCTTCGTTGCACCCAAATGTAGTACGATGGTAGTTCCGTTGCAGCAATCCAGTAGAGAGAAGAGTTCGTTATGAAGCCCAAAAGTTCAAAAGAGACAGCGATCTTGGAGAGTCGATTTCGTTGTTTTTTTTTCCTGTATGGACTTCCTCACTGCGACCAGAATCGTAGATCTATTGTGAGATATGCCCGGGCGCCTGCTGTATCCCGAACTTTTTGTTAAAAGCAATACCGCTATTGAGAAGTGGCATGCTTATTATTATTGTTCATCAGTGCTTGTGTGTAATGTGATACTCTTCTTTACACGCTTACTGTTCTACTATACCGATACTCGTTCCTCTTGCCAAATATCACCAATTATAATTCCCTGGAGAAGTTTCGTCGTGCGTCCTTCTGGCCAATTTTATTGATAAGAGGGACTTATTTTTTGTTAAAAGGAAGTCACGCAAAGGTATCGTAGATTTCAGCGTAAAGGAAGGGTAACTGGTGGGGAGCCTGAGAATAAACCCATGCTTAAGTCCTTTTCGACATCGGATGGCCTGGTTCTACTAAGATTCGAACCCACGACCATCCGCTTGACAAAGCGGACTCTGTAACCTTGCGGCTACGCAGCTCGGCAAAAAAACGATTTCGTTGTTAATCATCATAGCGATGAATAAAGAGTGGTGAATTTTCCTTCGTCGTTCTAGTGTCTCTAGGCCGAGTAGACGACAACGATCGGGATACGGCGGAAGATTTACGGGATCGTAAAAATCTTTTCTGCACACGTTCGAAGCGTAAATTCCACACTAGCTGATGAGGGCACCAAACTATAAACGCATCCTCGATTAAAGGCCATACCAACGAACAATAAAGTGTTTTTGAAATCTCGAGCAATTTATGTGATAAATCCAAGTTGACATGAAGCTTTCGCGATAACAGCCGAGCGATGCTGATTAAAGATGAGCTTAGTATCAAATAGGACACCACGGTCGTTAACTTGGTCTACTTTCTTAAGGGCAAGTCCACCGACTCGGTAGCTGAAAACTATTGGCTTGCTCACCAGTCAACAAACGTATCCAACAGCGCTTGTAAACGTTTGCAGTCATCAACAGGTTGAGCTACCAAGTATAATTTTAGATCGTCAGCATACCCTAATTTGCAGGCTTCAAGTAGCAATATGATGTCGTTGAAAAATAAAGGAAGAGCAGAGGTTCCAAATTACTGCCCTGAGGAACACCAGAAACGTTGGTGAACTAGGATGAAAAACTGGAATCTATCTGCACACGAAGAGTTCTATCGCGCAAATAAGAACTAAGCCATTCCATTAGTTTTCGAGAAGCGCCAAGCCGTTCAAGTTTTCGCAAAAGTACCTTGTATGATCAAATGCTGCTTTCAAATCGGTGTATATAACATAGACTTGCACTATTTGATCCATGTGAGAGATAAAGGTTGACGTGAATTCCAGCAGATTTGTACAAACGGATCGGCCAGGCATAAAACCATGTTGATCAGAGGAGTTGTCCGTGCAAGAATACAGTTGCTTACAACTATCTCAAATAACTTTGATGCAGCAAAAAGGCTCGTTATGCCACGATTCGATAATTTTCAAATGGTTTATGTGTCGGGAAAAGTCCCTCAACGATCGTTTTCAACTTTTCTAGACTTTGGTCCATAGCTATTATTGGCCTTGGACCTTGGACATCACGATTCGGTACGCTTCACCCCAGGCGTTGACATCACACAGTTCGACGCAGTTCTTTATAGCTGTTCATTTTGCTTAGCTTCATTTTTCGTTTGAATGCAGTCGTTGCCGCCCGGATCGCTTTTTGGAACTACTCTCGGTCTGCTGTATTTGCTATTTCGATACACAGGGCCTCAACAAAAAGGTCTTTATCAAAAGCCTTCGTCTTCCACTTTTGTTCGCAAGATCTAGTTCTTTGTACTGCTACAGGGTTCTGTTCACCGAATCGCCTACTGATTGCTTTGAGTATACCCCAATTCATATTTGCCCTCAGCGACAAGCCGCAGAAGGTGACGTCGATAATAGATTACAGTCCATCTTTACGAAAAGTGCTTACGGTACCTGTAGGGACGCACCCTAGCATCACACACAACTAGGGGAAAGTAGGTAAAGACGGACACCCTAAGGTTTAATCTAAATAATTACTTAGGTATTGCTATTTAGATCGCAGTAGTCATACAAATTGAAACTTAAGGTCATTAGTTTTTATAATCATTTTTGGTATTAGTGAACTTCCTCCAAGTTTTATGTGTTTTGTGTCTTCAAAAATAAGACTACAAATTGCTGTTTTTTGACACGGTTGGGAAAGACGGACACTTGGGGTGGGTAAGATGGACACTACGAAGGTAAAGGTGGACACTCACAAAAAAGATGTAGTACGTTAAGTATTCTTTTGATTTATGTGTTAAGTGATGGCCATACATTACTCTACGTTATTAGAGTCCATCATACATCACGTGAACAGTTTGAGAGGATGGGTTTCGATGAAGGCGAAAATTCTCCGCCTATGTTCTAACTGCGAAGTGATTAATATCTGCTGGTTTCTCTCGCGGGGGTACTTTGTGAACATCTGTAGTACACAACAGATACTACACGTGAAAATTCTTGGAAAATCCGTGTGTCCATCTTTCCTTACCTTAGTGTGTCCGTCTTGCCCGACCTGGTTGTAAATTTTTCAAACGATCGTAGCTCTTCATCGGAACATCGAAAATCTGCTGGATTTTCACTAGAAAACCGAGGAAAGACTAATTAATCACTTTACTATTGTGAACAAATGAAAACACGTGTGTTTCACGAGTTTTTCACTATTTTCCGTGGAATAAAAATTACATCAAATTGCGCGTTCAAGAAAATATTCTTTGTTTTACTCACAAATTTGACAGTTTGCTTGCTGAAAACTGATAATGCAACTCAAAAGCATTAACACACTATAAAGAAGGTATTCGCATCACTCAACTATCATAATACATTCTAGTTTGTGAAATATTAAAAGTGTCCATCTTACCCGCAGTGTCCGTCTTTACCTACTTTCCCCTACATGCTGCGATGAAGCATACCTGATTCAAAGAGGTGAGAGACTTTGGGGCGAGCTGTCAAAAGTGTGGAAAAAGAGCAGAAGAAGGATGCGACCGCGTGGACGTAGGAGTGAAAGTGCACAGAATAAATAATAAAGTTCGAATCGATTATTGAATCTAGTGGTAATCTTTTTATCAGAAATGCTCCCCCTCTACAGTACGTTCACTACGTAGTGAGACTTCTAGCTTTACCAGAAATTATTCTAATCGGACTGATAGTTTGGGTATTATG
Source organism: Wyeomyia smithii (assembly GCF_029784165.1). NCBI lineage: Eukaryota > Metazoa > Arthropoda > Insecta > Diptera > Culicidae > Wyeomyia > Wyeomyia smithii. The sequence continues at coordinate 129,901,847 of NC_073696.1, forward strand.
AAGCAAAAGGTTAAACTCACTAAACTCACGACAGTTTGTCGCGAAGATACGTTACCAATTTGAATATGAGTGTTAGTGTAAAAGAACGGGTTGTCTGTTAATTGTTAACTAATGAAGTTTTCAAAGTTGGACGTTCCTGTCGAAAGTAATTCAAGCTTCAATAAATGAAATTGAAACATAAATCAGCCAGAATATTTTTCCTGAATTTATATGTGTAAGCATGTTTGTATATGTGAATGTGAATGTGTATGTGTGTTGAGATGCATGTTGGAATGCGCGTGCTTCTTTGTACAATAACATGTTCGTATATGTATTTGTATGTTCATGTGTATGTATGTATGTTCGTATTTGTTTGTTTTCGTACGTGCGTATGTAAGTTTTGCGTGTGCATTTGGGGTTATATGTATGTATATAAATGTTCTTATTTGTGGGTTTGTGGGTTCGTGTAGGAATGTATCACCGATTTGACAATTTTAGTTATAAAGTTATTGAACGTTCCCGACGTCAAAAAACGGTTTTACCGATCAGAATCATCATCATTAGCCTCCACACGCAAAGGTTGGACTGTGCGTAACCACATCAATATTGCGTCTTTTCAGAGCATCTTTTGTACTGTGTTTCAGAACCAGTACAACAAACGTGTGTTGTTCATAACGCATTTGGTGCTCTAGCGAATGTTCAATGTATTGGACGGCTCGAAATCAAAACACTTTTGAAGTTTTAACCGGTGCTAGTATTGCCATGATGATTTGTACTGATATTGGTAATATTTTTCAGAATACTGCTATCGTTTGAGCAGTGCAAACAGTAATCAATACTGATGATCTTGGTACTGACTAGGCTAATGCAAATATGAACTAATCGATTCACTATCAAGAATCCGGTCATTCAAAAACATCATCGAATCAATAACAATTGAAAAGACATTGGACTTGTTAGAAACATTTTGCATTTAACGACGACTCTGGTTTTATTCTTATGCATTCGGTTCCACGTTACTGGCATCAGCGTCAGTAAATTCTGTTGCAACAAGGCTCGCTATTGGCTGTTTCGGTTGCTGACGGTGGTTAGGGATGCACGAGCCTTTGATACGCACCGACTCGCGAAAGTAACCAGCGGTTTTTTTTTAGCGCCCCAAAACTGATTGTTTGCCCAAAACCGAAGTCTACCGAAACACTACGATTTTGTGTGTTTTATACTTATTCTGATTTCGATCTCTGTCAATGTATTCATTACGCAACTATTGCATTATCCTTTTGACACATTTGTTGTGCAAAGCCAGAGCATTTAATGTAAGCTTGAACTTTTGCGTGTAGCAAATAAAACTGTTTCAGAGACCAGAGTAAATAATGTCTTACAACATATCATACAACATCAGTATTCTTGAAACACACAGAACAGAAATACCTATGTTGAGCAGTATATAGTTATTTCATACTTTTTTCCAGAAACGCAAAGTTGCTAGATGCGAATCAATTTGTGTAAAAACCATCACAGTTTTGCCGATTTAGCTCAACAGATGATGGCTAAAGTTTTGCATAAAAATGGTATCATAGAACTGAATCAAATCAAATTTTACATGGATACTACGCAGAAAGACATAGTTCTACTCCAAATATATTGTATTCTGAAATAGCCTTCCTGAGATTTTTTTGTCCAGGATCATATAATGTTATTTATAACCAATCAAGTTGTAGCTTTGAAGTATTTTTTTTATGTTTCACATGACGAAAACAAAAATCTGCAAAAGAATTTTCTCTCAGTTTTAAATGATTGATTATAAATACATTGAAAATCAAGAACGGTATATTTTGTTCTCGCAACGCTTTCATTAACAACTAGCTCCGCTTCATGCAAATGTAACGAGGCTTGGAAATGTGCGTTTACACAAAAAAACGCCACACAATAGGACATTTGCATGCTGACGCACTTCCCGGTGTGTTGCGTGTCTCATGGAGACGTAGACTATTCATCCATCATCTGGAAATGATTCATAGCCTATCATAACTCTTGTGCGAGCTGGGAGGCTTGATGGGCTCATTAATCACCTACTTGCACTCGGGTTTCGCCATGAACAATCGTACTGTGCATCGCTTAAACAACGCAGCTTTAGCCCGCATCTTGGTTTGCTCGTTGGCTCTAATGACGCCTCCTAGAAACTACAACCCTTTTCAAGTTAGCCAACGATAACGTTTGAAGCAGGCATCTAAGGGAGTCTTAGACAATACAATTACATATAACTACCGACAGTGTGCTTTTTACTATGCATTGAATTATGATTAAGATAAAGGTAAACATAAACCTGATTTTTTTTTCTAACATCATGCATGCATGTTGTAGACACTATTGATCGATCGAGAAAAAATGTACTCTGATGTTTTACACTATTACAGTTAGAGTCACTACAAGGTGCGTCTGCCGGTTCAAGCAACAGAATAATAAGCACTGTTTTAAGAGACAGCAGAGCTCGGCGATGATGAAGCATAACAATCATAACATAAAAATAAATTTCTAAATTGGTCTTATAAACAAGCCTTTAAAAGACCAATTTAGTTTGATGCTGCTTCGTTACCCAATATTTTAGCATCTCTAACCGATAAACCCTACTGGCATTGTGAGTCGTTTTAAGGTATTATCCAAAGTTTACAGTCACTACATTTTGAAATGCTTAAAGTAGTTTGTTCCTAATTAACCAGAGACTTTTCGTACATATATTTTTCAGTTTCTTTTTCTACCAAGTTTCGTTCTGTATCTATTCAAATAATATTCTAATTTAGTATTGTCACTACTTTGTGACCAACACAATTATATAATGTACAAAAAATCACAAAGCTGTTTTAGTATTCATACTCAAGAGAGTAAAAATCATCGAAAGCCGCAAGTTGAAATGTGATTGAAAGTGCACTCGTATCGCGAAGAGAGGAAGAACAGGCAGTCTCCGAAGCATTCAAGGTTGTTGAATCAACATTCTGGACACCCTTTTTGTAAATATTTTCCTTTGTCGTTCCAATGCAAATGGAGCAATTTTACGAAAAGTACGTCGAAAACCAATTTTTGATGCGTTTTACCATCAAGTTCGAAAATTATGGAAATCGCTTCTTCGCAAATTGAACATTAGCATCTCTGAATGCAAATGGACGATTTAGCGTAACTGTATTGCTAACGCTCTTACTAAGGCAATTTGGGAAAACGATTCGATAATTTGTCAATAAGAACACGTGAAATAAACCCTCTTTTAAGTCTTTTAAGATAAAATATAAAAAAGGTTTCCTCCGGATAGCATTTTCTGACCCATCCACAAAGAATCCAGAAATCGTTTATGAGGAACAGTAGCATTATTCCGGACCTGTCAATCAGTATTAGAATGCCACGTTGATAGAAGTAGTGAGCAAGCGGACAGTTAGTGTTAAACCAGATTGTCGCTTCTGTGAACGCTCAAGTTTGTTCTATTTTGGAACGCATAAAATTTCAAATAGAAGATACCCCGGGAATAACCAATGTTGAAGTATGCCAGTAGTTTGGTAAGTAGCCAAGAGCACTTCTAACTACATGCGCGAGTTTAAGCCTATGGATGCCTAAAATGATTGACCTCGACATGTGCATAGAACATACTTCACTTAGCTAAATAATCCACAGGATCTCGGTACGAACATGCATGAATGAAAATTTATGTTTTTAGCTATCAGTTGTGATTCTCTTCCGACGACCGACATAGTAAGCACAAGCTTGACGCGAGGGATGTCGTTTCGGACGGATGGAAAAAATTAACGACTTGTTTAGACCGATATTTATGTGCGGGCCTTTTGGTAGTGCAATAAATCTGTAACGTGATGCTTTTAGTTTTACAAAGCAATTTGTTATGTTTTTCAAAAACAAAAAAGTAAACCACTAAAGAAACGTTTTTTTTTTTACTCTCTCCATTGGAATTTGGTGTGTATGAGAATTTCGAGTATCAAACATAATTAACAACCAAAAGCAATTCACACCATACAGCTCCCGTCTCATTACAAATACGTGAGACAATTCAAGAGACCCTACTTATTTGGAACGATTCAAGTGGGTCACATAAATTATCGATAATGGAAGAATATGAGCAACTAAACATTCATACAGTTTCAAGAAAATTCGGAAAATATATACCTAACCTGGGAAAGAAGTGAAATAGATAATAGCGTTGAGCTGAGCTCTTTTAAAATCTTTCCTACTAAAAAAATCATATACCGAATCCATCGGATCGTACCTTACCATTCATTCGACGTTTTCCTGACCCGATGTCATACACTCTGACAGCTTAAGCACTTTTGTTTCCTGCTGCCGAGATTATCAATTAGCTTCAAGTGTCATATTCAGGTTCCCCCTTTTTCGTCCTTCATTATTAGCCTACTGAAATTCAACCATTGTTGCTACACAGCATTACCGGACCCGACAGCTACCTGGCTTAAGCCTGTCAGTCATACCCATTGAGCTGTGAAAAGGTGCCGAAGACCGAAAAGGTGATCAAATGTCATTTCCCATTTTCCCCCATCATCATTTCTTTGTCCAAGCCTACGAGCTTTATTCATTCTGTTTGGCTTTCATTTCGTCAGATTTATTTCCATCCGTGTCTTGCTGTCTGTCATCGGTGATCCCTGTTTTTCACATAGGCTACCATTAGGAAACCGGATAGCTCATCAGAGCAGCAACGTGTGCAAGCACATTGAAGAGCAAACCGCTAAAAAGCAAACAATGTGTTAACTTGCGTGATCACACCTGGTTCGGATGAAGAAAGAACAGCGCTTGTTTTTTTTACCTCAAATGAATATAATAAATATGAAACAACACAAGAGAATTCAAAGTTGTTTATGCAACTCATTATACACATTCACTATAGTCCCAAAAAATATGAAACCAAAGCAACAATCTATGAAACCCATTTTAAAAGTTATTCTACGTCATTAGACAAAATTTTCAAGAGCTGTACACTAGAGTCCTTCCGCGAAAAGTACTCGGTTTTTTAAGCGAGTGATGAAATATATATATATATATATATATATATATATATATATATATATATATATATATATATATATATATATATATATATATATATATATATATATATATATATATATATATATATATATATATATATATATATATATATATATATATATATATATATATATATATATATATATATATATATATATATATATATATATTTATATATATATATATATATATATATATATATATATATATATATATATATATATATATATATATATATATATATATATATTTCATTAAAAATCGTGCGAGATGATTTATAGCTGATCAAGTTGCTAAACATAATCAAAATCCCATGAGGTCCAGATTTTGGGAAATTAACATATCTCAATTAATCAGACAGTCTCAATATTCAATGTAATTCTGCACTCTCGGAAATTGTAATTGTTAGTTATTGTTATCCCATACTTATATCATAATATTCCATCTTTTAATCAGAGTTCCAACTGACAAAACTAAACTGTGAACAAACGCTCTAAAATCTGAGTTTCAATCTACTGCTTTTGGAAACAATTTGACACATAGAAATATTTCACCGGTTTGAATTATTTCACCGCGCCTTACCATAAATTTTGACCAATATCGCGCCGTCATCGCACAACAGATGAGCATCGTTATAAACATTACCTCGGTTCAAGCAAAGCCTAGCACACCCACTCTACTCCAGTTCTATCATTTAAAAAAAAAAAAGAAAATAATTTCTCCGGCGTGCAGATAGCACATTCTCTCCGGTACAGTCATAGCCCCGACACTCAAAGAAACAAATGTGTAGAAAGAATGTTAAAAATGGATTACGAGTGATACGTCACAGCAACTTGGGGCCAGCAAGACAACACGCGAATAGCGGATGTTAGAGAAACTCTTCGCGCTAATAGCTGTCATTAAGAATCTAGTGGATGTTTTACAACCATTTCAAATTAAATAACGACAATATGCGTCTAAAGTCAGGCCAAGTTAGATTCACAGGAACACACACACACTTATTCTCACGAAGAAACCATGTTATGCAGCAGCACATTCGAGGACGGAAATGGATTTAGAGTAAAATTTACTGCTCTTGACTACCCTGTATTTCAATAGGATTTACTGTTGTTTGGGTGCGAAGTTATTTATTACAAGCAGTTTCGAGTCCATCATGGTTACACCCAAAACTTTTTGTCGGTTGTATTTCGGAAATTTCATTGTAATGATTCACTCAAAAGTACGCGAATAATTTTTGGTATTCCTGTAATTTTGACCATTTTATAGAAATATGAGTTTGATAGAAACTTGAGTAACTTATGCAAAATTCACGATCTGCAGAAAAAAACTGATAAAACATCAAACGAAAAAATCAACCAACATTGCAACTATTCAGCCGCTGTTCGGGTGCTGAAGAAAATTCTCATATCATATCCGTAAATAGTAAAAATTGTAGAACTTATCGCTAGTTTATCCACTTTGTAAACAAAAACAAACAGTGCAAACGAAAAATAACGATAGTTTTTGCAGCACGGCTAGCCGTACTCACTAATATTAAAACTCAACAGTGCCTTGTATAAAATCGACCAATTAGAGAGAGCCGTCACTTTGACAAAACGTGTTCTATTCTGTTCAATGGATATAATACAAATGCTGAAGCGCTTGTTCAGCTAAAATTCAGTATCTTTACAGCCAATGTAAAACTGTTTATGAAACAAACTGGAAATATATGTACGGGTTAAATCGATGCGTATGTCTGTATGTCAAGATCGGCAACTTGTTCTACCAGCAACCTCATGAGCATGAGTTCGAGATTCGAGACCGACAGTAAAGTGATTGGTTACTAAAAAGGTAATTTTCACTAATAATAATATAAAAATAAATGATGAAAAATACACACGAAAATGCAAAACAACGAAAGTTTTTGATGTGTTCCAAATGCCTAAACAATAAAAAAAATATCTAATTAAGACGAATAAATATTTTGAATTATATTTATCGTAGCTGCAATGGAGCTGAAAAAGCACTTTAAAAAAAAACAGAATGTACTATTTTAACCATGGAATTGTCATATAGGCGCTTATTTAGACTATAAGCCAGCTGCTGTTGGCTGTAAAAGAGTTTTTTACAAGCTGTACAAAGAATGAATAACCGCTTCTACAGATTCGATCAGCATGTATAAAAGTTGTCCAAATGGCTGAGTTATTTCTTATTTAGCCCTTGTTCGGCTATTGAGGAAGACAAATGTAACAAGTAGCTAATTTATTTCTTCAAAACCGACTGATTTAAAGCTGATTAAACACTTAGAAATACATTATTCGACCTATGTTCAGCCGTCTGCTGAATAAGATTTGTTATAAAAGCGCTTATTTAGCAAAAAATGTTTCTTGGGATATTTCCAAAAACAGATAAACAGAGATAAACTTATCGAGATTTCAAGGAATCAAATTTTATTTTGATCATCAATCATGAAATGATTCTTTGAATAAATTTAGTGAATATTTGTGTCTATTAAAACTTTAATGAATGAATCCTATCCACGACATAGTGATAAAATCTTCACCGATAACTGTCGATAGTTTTGATAACCTTAATGCAAATTACGCTTTACGTTTCTGCTTTTTGATATAGCCGTTTGCAGTATCCTTCAACTCAAACCTATTAGCGTTTTACATATATCAAACATCGCTCGTAATTTATATCCGATACTTCATAATAAATCACTCATTCTGTCATATATCACGCTTTTGGTGCAGATATATTGTTCGCCCTCCATAAACGTGGAGTAGCATTATTGAGGCCGATACGGTAAAACTTGAATCACCCGCGGCTACTTTGACTGGCACACGAGTCGGCAGGTAACTTGATTTACATGACTAGATCACATCGCATAGGCTATTTCACAGCATGCTTGACAAGGCTGATGACTTGGGACATTTATGATTTGTGACTTTCCGGTTGCATGCCGCACGAAGAAATATACCGAATTAGAACTTACACAAGTGACGTTTAAATAAGTGCCGGTACTTAATTATTCTACGCAGACTTCCCGTGCACGCGCTTTTTTTTCAAGCGACGAGAGAAATATTTCTCTCGTTCGTAGAATTTCCATGCATGTGCGACGAGACGAGACACGTCACATGCAATTTGCAGGTTGCTCTTTCGCTTCTCTTTCGGTTCGGATTGCGATGCGCAAGGCGATGTTTCATCGCACTACGAACTGAGCGAGACGCCCGTACTGTACATACTTGATACGGCTCGTGCGCTACAGCTCGTGAGACTTTCTCGTGTACACAGACTTCCTGTACACGCGCTGAAACGACGAGAGGTTTCTTTTCTTCTTTTTCTTCGGTAAGAGACTGCGGCGCACCACACGTTGTCTTATCGCTTTACGAACTGAGCGAGACGCCCGTACTGTACCTTAGTGAAACTGTATTTTAGAGAAATGACAAAGCACTCACCGGAAACTGTCAACATCAAAACGGGCGAGCTGTATAATTTCGCATTGCCGTTATCCGTTTTGATGTTGACAGTTGCCTTAACGGTGAGTGTCTCTGCGTCTCTCTGGTGTATAGGCTGCCTACCGTACCTACATACGATATATGCCGTCAGACCCTTCTGAAGGTGTATTAATCGGAAGAATTCACAAAACTATATTATTACGATCAGATTATCACGAACCTGATTTGCAATATCTATACACTAAGGTCGCTTTTACGCGGTTTTTTACGTGGATTCCGGAATTTACGCGGTATTTTTTTTTCTTGCGGATTTCGGTTCCTCTTCACTCGGATTGCAGAATTTACGCGGTTTTTTTTACGCGGATTCCGGAATTTACGCGGTTTTTTACGCGGCATGTATCCCCCGCATAAAAAGCGACTTTAGTGTACTCAATTCGAAAATTCTATCCAACATCAACATGTACTAGAAAATATAAACAATTTCAATGGTTTTACTATTTTTAACTCCCGAAAAACTTATGTTGTAATTTCAAACCACATTTTTTATCCTTAGAACTACAAAACAGAGTTCTATCATAAGATAGTCAATGAAATCTAAACCGACGAAAGGAACACTTCTGTTAACCAACGTAACACTCTGCATCCGGTGCATTTTCGTACCGTTAGAATAATAAGTATAGTAACAAAACGTTCTTAATTCATGTTAACAAAAGTCGGATGAATTAATCACAGAATTTTGAATTGATAAATAAATAAGCTAGGTTATATCATTGATAATTCTAACGGTGTTTTGATGCATGCTGCTATAACACCGTAAATAAAAAACAACATGAAATCCCCTGCCTGTTTCCTTCTGCGCAAAATCAATTTCCTTCTCGCACCATTAGCGCAAAGCAACATGCGAGGCAAGCTCGCGAGACGAGCTCACGAGAATTTGCACGCAAGCTGTCTCAAGTACGCGACGCCCATGCACCGCACTCGGTAAGTTGAGAGACAAGATATCTTCGTGTACGTCGCAATAAAAATTCCCATGCGACGAGACATGGCTCGTACGAATGGTAAGTTTCCTCGCTCGCACGCTGCACACAGCACGAAGCGACTGAATGAGAAACGAGACTTGTAGCGCAAAGCACACTGTCTCTTCTTTGTGCGAGCGAGATTTCAGGAAGTCTGATTCTACGCCTCCTGCGCTACTCCGCACGATAAATCATTTTTGCCAAACCAGTAAATTTATGCCTATTTCTATTTCCGTTCGACAAAAATATCAATCACATGAAATATTGATGGCGATTATAATTTAAACACTGCAACGAACATATTTATCACTCACAACATGCAGTGGCTAGAGAAACACACGTCGTGAAATTCGTTTCGGTTGGAAGTGTCGTATTCGATGACATATATCCACCGTAAGACGTTCAAAATAAATCAAGTTAGAAGGCAAACAAGTAGCAGGCGGCTCGCAGCCAAATAAATACATACGGCGAGTGGACAAATCTTTCTCGATTTATATACAAGGCTAATTGCAGGCAACCTACGCAACGTTTTGCTACCAGTGCCACTGGTTTCTGTCTGGTCTAGCTTGATTGCGAATCGGCAGGGTGAAGTAGGGGAAGGAAAAATATCTTGTTTGTTGTCCGAAAGCTTAATATCAATTTTCGCAGTCACAAATTCAAACCACTTCCACCCATTTTCAGCCGTGTAGCGATCATCTGCGATGCATAAATTCAATTTGTTGACATCTATAAATATGAACCACGTCTGTGTCTCAAAATTCATGATATACGTTTTTATCGCTCTACTGAATTTACCTAGGGTTAGTTAGCAGTGAGTACGAAATGTTGATATAAACTTACCCCGAAACAATATGAAAACTAATTAAAAATTGTCAGAATGGTTGGCTACACCAAGTTTTTCAATATTACCATTTTATTAAAAAAAGACATAAATCCACCCAAACGTTCAATATTAATATTAAATTCAATGAATTTTAAGAGGCATGTACTAAACTAAATCAGATATGCGATATACGATACGCACGGTCGAAAAAAAATGTTGAAGCCAGAAACCGAAAACAAAAGAATAAATGAATAAAATTACAAAGAAACAGGCGTTGGAAAAAAATCATTTGTACGTTTTTGAAGCATATGCAATCATTTTAAATCTACAAAACATAACAAACAACATAACAATAACATAGAATCGAACTTCATAGTGTCAAGAACATAACAAGGCGACTTTGAATGAAAAATCAATGTTAATTTTGAATAGGTTAAAGTAAACTTCTCAAATAAACACTAATGTTACGAGGTTTTTTTGAAAATTTTCATAAATCGTACATTTTCAAATCTTTACTTGGCAAACGGAGCCTAGTGAAGCACCAACAAATATTTAATGAATAGAAGAGCGCCAACACTAACAAATTTGCATGATTTTTCAAACAACCTTAGGACTTGCATCAGATATCTCCGGTGCATAATAATCTCAATCACGTACAATCCCAAACGTTGATATCCATGGGTGCCATTTGGGTTATCGAGCTGTAAAATAGGCTAAATGAAAAGCTCACTTTTGAAGTTAAAACACAACTGCTTGCTTCAATATTCGTAAACATTATTCCAAAAGTTATAGTTATAGTAGAGAAAGAACAAAACCGCTCCAATTTTATATAAGTAATGTGCCTTGCATTAAGGCTTGTACTAACGTTAACCAAATTTTCTCGTTCAACTTGTTAAGTTATTAGTACAGCCAGAATGAATGAAGTTATTTGTAAACATGCATAATATCAATTGCAGAAGAATTTCAGTACAAATAAATTTAATGGTATGATGCCAAACACAGCTGAACTCTATTTTTCATCTCACAAATAGATCTTAAGATAAATATCTCTACACTACACACAGAGCAGAACGTTCATTGCGGAGCAATTTGGGCCATTCTTTAAAAATATATCAACCAAAGCTACCGCCTGTGGGTGCCGGTGAGGACGCTCCGTGGTATAAAAGTCTCGCGGCTTGCCATCGTGTGTTTTCCATTTCACTTTTATTAACTTTTAAGCAGGAAAAATGTCAAAACTCTCACGGGTGATATATGTCGTGACAGATTGCAGCTGTTGGGGTTTTCTATTTTCCTGGTCGCTCATTTACACAACTTGAGATTTCACACAATTTTAATCACATCACGACAGACAGACCGTACGACATCCCGATAGCAAAGAGCAGTGCGCGAACAAGATGATGCTGTAAAGACGTCAAGTTCTTGCCAAGATTTACGACGCTTCAAGAACCAGAGTATTGTTATTGGTATAACTAGCTAATAGCAGGCGAGAAGCAAACGAAAAAACGCGCAGCAAACTTTTTACGACGAGACGTGTCAGTTGATGGTGATGGAGCATAACTTTTTTTTCACCGGGACTTATTTAAAATCTCATCCTGTCACCAAACGGGATCCGCTTGTTGACAGAGATAAATGCCCTATTAAGTGAAAGTATTCGAGCAATAGACACTAACGGAACACAAAACTGGGGTTTACAACTAGAAGAACAGCCAACTGGCAGTGATTTGCTGCTACAATAAAACAAAACTAATAAATATACCAGTGGATTAGGAATTACACCATCTAAACCACATGAACTCCAAAAATATCTTGACACTGGTCTCTTTGTGTATCGCTTTATTTAATATATATTTACACGATATTTTGAGCTGATGAATGAAAGAGAAAAATGATTATAAACAGCAGATCAAAGGAATCTAACATATAGTAAACTCGTACAACCATCTAGCACAGACTAACAGACATAGCACTTTGAACAACTTTCCAATAAAATCATCGTTTGAATGTTACCAGTACGTAACGTTAGTAGCACTAGCACCATCGGCTGCCGTATTCTCGCTTCGTCTTGTATTGGCCCTGACGACTCTGTTGATATTGGTTTGGTTTTTACTTGCGAAAGTGAAGAAGGGAAATATTTTTGCTTTTGTTTTCACACATAAATTGACAATTGTATATGAGAATTCGCGTAGGTGCGAACGGCACTAGAAATCTCTTTTACTTGTGTCAGGGCCAATTTCGACATCAGCGCTAACAAACGTGCATGTGTCAAATTAGGAACCACAAAATATGTACACTCAAAGAAATTGTAACGTTCGTATTATTCAGAGTCTATGTGTATACAGAGTCGCGCGAAAATCTATCGTTTCGGCAACACAGTTTTTGTGCCGTTTGTTGCCGAGAACTATACAGTTCTGTTTTTCACCATGCATAAGCGAATATCATTTTTTGAAATTCTTCACAAGGTACACAGTTTTGAAAGATTACACCGGTAATGTTTTGTTAAATTTGAGTGAACCAGTGCACAGTGGGGCGACTCCATACAAAGGCTGGCCAAGCTAAAAAAGTGTCGATAAATGCGACAAAAACTTGGTATTTACATAATTTTGGGGCGCTGAACACGAATTTGGCATCAATTTTTTATTTGGGGCCGTCCATAAAGCACGAAACTCAATTTTTAATATTTTTTGGCACTTTTTTTCCTCTTTTTTATAGAATTATATGATCTTTGACCTCAAGTAGTGCCACCGGGCGTCCTCCGCATTAAAAAATACGTAATTTATGGACGACCCATCGAACTAAACAAATTTTGCCTAAATATATATATTTTTTTTAATGAACTAAAACAACATAAGTAATACAAACTAATTACAAATTGAAAAAATCATCATCAGCATCATCATCTTCTGCTGTGATCGCTTAAATCTCGTGTTGAATTGTTTCCAGAAAATTTGAAGTTCATTATACTTATCAGCAGGAAAAATGTGTTTCGCTGCTATTTTCATTTCTTCTAGTAATTTTCGATGTTTCATTGTTTCATATATATGTTATCTTCCTAATCCGGTTTCTATGGTTGAAAGAGGACATTTAAATACATGTATAACACCATGAATTGACAACTTACTAGACATCAAACTAGGTGATGCCGCTGAAGTTAAAGGCTCCATAATAAAATTCAACGAATTTATGAATTTGAAAACCAAGACACTGGAATGACACAACGTTCAAAATGAATACGAAAAGATGCGAAGGGCGACGACTGTTCTTTGTTTTTTTCTCATAAAGCAAAATGTGTGCTTTACTTTTGTATGCAAACGAGTGCGAAGCACAAGCAATCTTCAAACGGGCTATTGTTATCCGGAGTTTGATGGTATGAATTTGCTGCTAGTATTTGACACTTCAATCAATTTAGCAAATTTCATGATCATAAATTGAAAAGGGCTGAATGTTTTTATTATTGTTTTAAATTTTCAGAAAGTGATTAAGTTTGACATAATAAAAATTTGTTTACTGTTTTCTTGTTTTACACTTATTTTATAACTTTTCATTGATAAATTTTGTGATCTTTACCCAAATTTATATTTTAACCTCACGGATTGAGTACGATAACACAAATATTCATTAACGGGGTATCATGGTTATGACTAAAATTAATCCTGGATGAAATTTCAACGTCAAAAATAAAAACTAAAAAAATCTGCTATCACTTTCTTTACTAAAGTAACAATTTGCGCAGTTTTGCGCAGCAGCGGACAATATGCATTTGAAAGCTTATGTTTTTACCTGAATTTTGGATGTAGTCACAACCGTGGCAAACTGCGGCAACTAAATTTTTAAGCTACTTTTCTACAAAAAATCACGTTTTTTTTAGTTTTTTTTTAGTGTCAGACCTACTATGACCAAATTTCACAATATCTAATGAAAAGGGTTTGTTTTGCACAATATTTACATCAACTTTTCCTCTGACGTCAAAAAAATCCAAGCTATCATTGAAGCTACCGAGCGTTTCAAAGTAATGCACTTTTTTTCAAAACAATGTCAGTTCGCCAAGCTTTGAAAAGTCATAAAAAATTCATATTTCATGATATTGCAATAAAGGAAAAATATTATGAAACAGCTAACGAAAAAAATTTTTTTTGGCTGATGGCCAGCGATTCCCCACTGTGCAGTGTACAGGTATAATGTTGGATTGAAATGAGTAAGTAAAACTTCGCAAAAACACATATTCTTTATTACGCTCAATTACAACTTTTTTTATCCACTCCTAACATTATCACCTTGTATATTTACATTGCTTGATTGGTACCCTCGTTTGACACTGATTTGGTTCCTTTGGTTTCATCTTTGCGGGACTCTTGTTATAAACATAGACTTTGGTATTATTGTATGTCACATAATATTTTTCAAGAGATTAATGTTTTTAATTGTATGTTGATCGATATTTTGATATTTATTAAAACTGCACATTCCCTTTGAAAGTGCGTTACAGAGTTTTGATTCATTATTGCATTAACAAATAAAATATTAATGTTCCTTTCAATGACAAAAAGTTGAAGAATTACTTTAAACTGTATTGATATAGTTTATTACATGTAATGAAAAACAAGATATACTAGTGATTATATTGATTAAGTTGAAACGTATAGTGCATAAACGATTTCAGATTGATTATAGTGCGATATAATTCCAAGACACGCACCTTTTTCACTGGAAACAGCAACATGTAAAATCGATATTATTAATCATTTATTCCGCATTCAAAACCCATAAAAATATTATCAACAGCTTTCAAAACGTCTTGATGCCGGAGTACAACATAATATCGTATATCGATATTATAATCAATGCATGGCTTTGCCTTATTTCTGATGTTATTTTCTTCTGAGAACATGGCGAATAGAATTGAACTAGCAGCATTTGCATTAGAAAAATTGGTTAGTGGTTCACAAATAACCAGTGGGGGGCACCGCTAACCGAAAATTTAGCGACGCTAATCGCTAAGTCGCTAACCGGAAAATTTAGCTCGATAATCGCTAAACGCTAAACGCTAAACCCACATTAGCGGAACTTTCGCTAATCGCTAATCGCTAACTTTTTAATATGTAAATAGTCTTATCACTATATTTATTGCTCATGTTTTGTAAGATTTGGACCACTTTGATCTGTTTTGGTTAAACAAACGAAAACAATTACTTTTTAAAGCTATTTACAGTAAGAGGTCCACGAAACGGTATTCATATTTGATTTTGTAAAAACAAGAATAACAAAAGTTATTTAGCTTGTATTGAAAATAGATACTCTTAGGAATGTTTTAATAAAAATTCAATTATTATCTGAATCGAAAAAGTAGAACCAAAGTTCTCATATTTTCAAGCGCATTGCAAGTTACCAAAGTTCTTGGTGTGCCAAAAATTCAATCTAGACCCGATCAGAAGAGCATAACAAGAAAATTACAAAATTCTATCAACACGAGATACAAATAACATAATTTGATACGATTTTGTATTTTCCCATATGCTTTTGATATCAAAATATAATCTGAATGAGTTTTAAAAACAAATCCTGAAACAAAGTTGTTTTGAGACAAATCTCACATTTTTTTTCGTCTCTATCAAAACCTGTAGTTTATAATAATGGTTGTTATTATACTGTTCCATATGCTATCTCATTTTGTTAGAAAGCTGATACGTTAGTAACAAAACTTGATATGGGTTTGATATTAGTAGAATATTTATTGTTATAATTTCTGTTATTTTAACACCTAACGGGATCTAATTTGAAACACAACCTGAAAGGTTTTTTTGTATAACAAACTAACAGCTTCTGTTACATTTTTGTTTTGTCTTTCTGATCGGGGACCTTGTGCTTGTTCTTCAAAAAGCTCCTGTGGCTTGTACGATAACTGGAACTCCATTCTAGGGTAAAAAAACTGACAAAAGTAACTTTTGTAGTAAAGTATGTTCATCTTTCGAAGCAATTTACGTACGCCATCAGCAATCCACAGTTTTTCTATATATTTCTATTGTCGCTTCTCCACAAAATTTAGCGAATTAGCGATTAGCGTTTCGAAGGCCAAAATTTTAGCGACGCTAACAGTTTCGCTAACCAGCTCAAAAATTAGCGAAATCGCTAAATCGCTAACTGAATTTTAGCGTCGCTAATTAGCGAATTAGCGAATTAGCGGAATAGTGCCCACCACTGCAAATAACATTGGCATGTATTTTTTGCTGAATGTTGAGATTACATGACAGCGCTCCAAGCAGTGTTGTCGAGTGATGACTGTTATTCGATTGGAAATTCAAAATGATTGTTTTTTTTTGTGGCGATGAACCTAGGTTCCAGTGTTACGTCTGTTAGTCTGTGCATCCAGTATTTGTATGATCGCTAGTCAAACATTGATATTCCTGTGAGTGGCAAAAATATAATTGCTCTTAAACGTGTGATATGAGTTTTCGGAATAAATTTGATTAGTTCACATTCACTAACTCACGGAATGTTTTCTCTTATTAAAGAAACTGAAAATGAAAAGTTACATACAAAGCTGGTGTGGCATGGGTTTTCTTCAGAACCGCTCAAAATGGTACGCTGTGTCAAATTTGAACCTTTAAGTATAAAATTGTAATCTAAAGTTAGTACGACTTAATTTTTGGTCGCAGCTTTCCATTTACTGTGGCTCCTCTAGTGGCGGCTACGAGAAATCAATGACAGCGCAGTGATGAGAAAGGTTTGTTTACATAGTGTTGAAAAATTCATCAAATTCGAACCAGTGGATCAAAAGTTTTCGACGATCCAAGCGCAAGGGCAAGCGGCTTAAATTCGTGTTTGCTGCCAAGTTCGTTTATTCGGATCTGCAACTGTGTCAAAAAAAAGGTTTTCATCACCCGATCAACCATGAATGGCCAGCTGTACAAGGACCATTCGCTCCAGAAGCGGATTTTTCCGTTCATTTGGTAAAAGTTTAATAGAGGGTGCTACCTACAATAATGGAAGTAGAGAAACCCTGAGAGCATTACTTGGCTCTAGTCTGAACAAACTTTAGACCGAAATTTCCCCCTGCTGCTTATTAATGACACACTCAGTGACACAGTACAAGAGATGATAGTCTGTTCCATAGACTGAGTCCGTTGCAGGAAGCCTTCATTGGTGAACACTAGGGTGACTTTCGAGCGGAACGATCTACAATAGACCAAATGTTCACCTTAAGACAGATTCTTGACATTTTTAAAAGCACAACTTGCAGACACATCATCTGTTTATAAAGTTCAAGGCGGCGTACGATTCAGTGAAACGCAGCGAGTTGGTGCAACAAAAGTGTTTGCGACTCTTGATGGTTTCACATCAAGCGTCAGGAAAGCGTCCGAAATTTCGTGTTTGTGACGTTGCATTGTCTACGCTCACAGTAAAATGGTCTACGCTTACAGTAAAAATACCATGTTTTTTATGGTTACAATAAAAAACATTGTCCGTCTACTGTTCTCACCGCAACATACATATTAATTTTTTTAGGTATTGCATCCCTTTATTTTTAACGACTTGGCTGACGATTCAATGGGCATTCCATCGATTGGCGCTTTCAGCGTGAGAACGATCTGGGAAGTAGCCGTGATGACTGCTCTCCAGGTGCTCTCGTCGTCGCACATTCTTCGCACTATGTTTTTGGGAATAGTATCCGACCTGCAACATTTCGCTCCTTATTTACTCAGCATTTTTTTTCGCGCCCGTGGATACATAGGTGACTCCGCGTACCCGAACCTGTACAGGTACTACCTTAAGCAGCCATTGGCTAACAAGTTAACGTCCCCATGGCGCCTCTCAATCCATCCGGCTATCTCCGAGATGAGTTGGTGCGTCCATCTATCTTTGGTAGAACTGGACCATTCCCGCTGCCACCTAGCCATCGATGTTGACCTTCTGGTGGCCCGTGTACCTCTTGTGTCACGTCGGTTGAAGCACTCTACATCCTCTTTGACAAGGATGCCAACTGGGACGCATATTGCCTCGTATGACACGGTTCCATACGCGCACATGATCCTGAAATTTCCTAAACGCTTTCGACCACACTGTTCCGCCATACCTGAATATGGGCGTTGCGACGCTAGCTAGTAACTTTCGCCTGCTGCTAAATACCGCCGAGCTATAATGCCTATAGTCGTGGAAGCTTTTATGCAGGCATAGTCGACGTGGCTCCCAAACGTGAGCTTGTCGTCGACCATTACCCCCAAGAGCTTTAAGTATCGCTTTGAGGCGATAGTGCATACACCGGCACTGGTTGCCGCCTTCTGTCCCGATTTACGGTTGTTCACTACGATGAACTCTGTCTTATGGTGCGCTAACTACAGTTTCTTGGAGTGCATCTAATCCTTAACTACACGTATGGATAGCGTGGCTTTCAACTCGACCTCACTGGCTGACTCGCCATAGACTTCTAGAGTAATGTCGTCCGCAAAGCTCAAAATCACCGCTCCCGGTTGGGAGCTTGAGCTTCAGCACACCGTAACACATGGCATTCCACATTACCGGACCCAGGATAGAACCTTACGGTACCCCTCCGGGAATCGGGATGCATTTCTGACTGTCATGTGTGTTTTAGACCAGCATTCGATTCTACAAGTAGCTTTTCAGAATCTTCTACAGTGGCACCGGCACTGCGAGACACCGAAGCGCGTAGGCTCTAGAGCTTCAGCTGACGCTATTGAACGCGTTTCACTTCCAGTGTGAGAGTTGCGCAATAGTGAATGCCCCTTCTCTTACGCTGGAGTGCTACCTTAGGTGTCTTGACGAGAGTAGCATCCATCGTGGACTTACCTTTGCGGAAGCCGAACTGGTTGTTGGACAGACCGGTTTTACTCTCAGTGAATCTCACAAGTCTGTTGAGGATTACCCTCTCAAGCACCTTACCCGCTGTGTCTAGCAGACAGATTGATGTCTGTCTTTGGCAGTAATACCAGTCTTTGTCACTTCCACTTATCCGGGAAAAGGCAGTCGTCTAGGCATTTCTGCATGACCGCCCCGAAAAATCCAAGGGCTTCCTTTATGGCCCTCTTAATGCCACGATGCATGGTCTGAAGCAAGGGAACGGGCTCTCGAGCTTGCTGTTCAACATAAACTTGGAATATACGTAGGCTGACCAGACGTACCGTTTTTAACGGGACAGTACCGTTTTTTCGACTGTTTTAACCGTCCCGTCTTTACGCCATTTTGTACCGTTTTCGGATACTCTTTGAAAAAATCTTAAATAGAGCTTTGCATTGAAATTTCCCTAAAAGGAAAGCAGACATGATTTTCTAATATTACTGAGTACGTTTTGTGCTTTCCTGGCAGTTCCGTACCACTGGAAGGACATCGCCTTGATGAAAAAGTCACGATTGAAAGTTGATTTGTTAGACAAAATCTCGATCATCATGTGACGAATTTCAGGAACTCATTGCAAAAAATCACATTTTTTAGTATCGGGCAAATTCATCAAAGCAATGAATGATTGTTTGTATGCTTTGGTTGGTAAAAATTTTCAAAAATCAATTTTATCATGTGTCCCGTTTTTTGGACCCATTTGTCCCGTTTTTATCCCGAGAAAATCTGGTCAGCCTAAATATACGAAGAGCAGGTGTACAGAGGAGGGACACAATAACCACGGAGTCTCACATGCTGTTAGGTTTCGTGGATGACATCGTTATCATCGGTGTTAATAATAGAGCTGCGGAGAATGCCTTTATGGCCTTCAGAAAAAAGCTGCGAGAATCGGACTCACTTATTAACCTGGATTCCTTAGTGAGTGTGACAATGAGGTTAGCCTTGGCTTAAAGAGGTGAATAGCTGCCATAAACAGGGCCTTCTACAGAATGCTTGACCTGTTATGGTCTCTCAGCCTGCTAACCCACACAAAACTTTCCATGAAGCAATATGGTCTTGCGTACGGTCTTGCGTTCAATCATTGGCGGATAACTGGAAGATGGTTTATAGCGCAAATGCATGAAACTTGAAGGTACACAGGCTTACAAATCGGCGAGTCGGAAGTTTTTCCGCAACTAAACGAAGAAGTGACAAACCCAGCAAGCAATTACTCTGCGGCCTTTTGATGCGTTTTCAAGCTGGCTAGGGGATCCGAAAATCACAGGAACGATTAAAAAACTTTTATCTTTTTCCCAGCTTGAACTCTAGAGCAATTTGTTTGTGTCGACCAATCGGCGATCCACCTGTCGCCGCAAAAGTAAAAATAGACTATCAAAATTTTAGCTTTAAAAAAAATCGGGAAAAAAACAAAGTTATATGAAAAAATATTCTCTTAAAACTATTTAGATAGGTTCCACTGTAAATTAACACGGCGATCGTGTTATTCCTTACAACCGACACTTCATTCACTAATCATGAAACGTCGTGATCAGCTGTCAGCGATTGAGATAAAATATAGTTATTCAAGTTGAAAATAATTATTTATGAGGGTCATTAACTATGTGCACAGTGTACACTGCCAACGGCGCTGGTAATTGTGCTGTTGGACTGGCAGAAATAACCGACTCACACTCAGGTTATTTGAAGCTTCAAATGCGATGAATGGTAGAAAAAGAATCAACAACAGCGTGGCTTGTTAGCTTTAGCCAAACGTCTGTTAAGTGGTGACGAGTTTCATGTTTACGCACTAATCTTTTCACGATATTTATGTCACTAATGTCTGATTCCATTACCGACATACGAGCAGGCTCGAACGAACGAAAACGGTTTCGCTTCGTATAAAAATTTAGTACCTGAGAATGGCTCATATTTTTCTTGTAGACATCGTGATTACATCTTTATACAATAAATATTTTGGTATTTGGTGAAATTTTATTGCACTTTAGCCTCATGTGCAACATTCTAATTTTTCAATTATCAAACAGCAAGGCAAACCACGAAAGCTTGTTGGAAACCAACTTCGCAGGTTTCCTGCGGCACCTTTACAATAGTTCTTAACCACCAGACTGTGACAGGCTGCCATTTGTGAAACTGAGTACTGCCATTTTTCTCAACAGCTTTTACGCGAGGGCTCAGCTGTCAGAGAAAAATGCTCAAGTACCGATAATAACACAGAGACTACCGAGTGCAGCGAACGTGTGGATAAAAAGCGGCAAAAATTCGTGTTGAAAACTCATAATTTATTTAACATCAATCATTCACTCCTCGTTCGTTGTTTCCTGTTCCTTCGGGGTTATTATTATTTTGTTCCATTATTTAATACTATAAACATGCAAATATGACTAACACGAAAAGTGAATTATTAATTTAATGCATTCGGCTCGGTTTGCAATTGCGGAAATAGTGTTATCGAACGAAACGCGACCCGCTCCGTTCTGCCAATCAACGCGATCAGCGGTGACGCCATCACGTCAACACAATGCCTAATTATAAGTATGATTAAAGTTTTCCCTAAGAAATGAGAAAAGTTACAATATACTAAACTAACAATTTTTTTTTTTCAGGAGACGAAAGAACTTATTACCTACAACTTTGTCCAAGATGTCACACCGATCAAATTGTTCTGGCTATAAAATCATTTGTGCCCTTCAACACCATTTTTACATAGAATCTTGGTAAGAAATTTTGGTACAGTGTTTTGAAAGTGGAGGGGTGCAAATATTGGTAGCTGGCATCCTTTAGTTACGCACTTAAATGTATTTTAAAAGTGCGAATGTAAAAAGAAGTTAAAAATTTTAATGTTATGATCTAGCCATGTGATATAAATATGAAATACATTTTATCTTACTATAAAACTTTTTTTAAAAGAATTATTAGTTAAACGAAGTGACTCCTCTTCACGTTGATATAGTTAGGAGAGATAAAATGTATACAGATTCGTAAACCCTAATAAATACTCACAAAGAACGTTTTCATGCTTCGATTTGGAATATGTTCTTCATTCGCTATATATAAATCACCTCGAGACGATTTTTCAAGTTTTTAGGCTTTAAAACCTAAAAATACCTATAAGGAGCAGGCTTCGGCACAAGAATGAAGTTTATTAAAGTTCTGCTGAGGGAATTTTCGTGGCCAAGTATTATTTCAATAATGCTTTGTTTGTTTTCTTCGTGGTAAACATTAGCATTTCAAAGTTATTAAACAGAAACTTTCAATGTGAATTCGAATAATACTTCGCAATTTGTTCTCTCATAATATACACCATTTAAATATAGAATAAAGATTGCACATAAAAGCTGTGTCCAAAATCACTATACAGTTTGTCTCTACTTCACATCATGTAATCTGTACCAACAGAAATTCAAATTTGTCTGAAAATGATGATTGCATGTGAAATAATTTACACAACGCACCCTTAATTTTGCTTGTGCTTGGATTGCAATTACCGCAGCTTTTCTCCAGCTACAAATAATTATTATTCCCTTGCTTGTGCAGATGAAAATGTGTAACGTGTCATGGATAATTTTTAATTTATGCTAATGATGCCCTTACCCGCGTCGAAAACGCTGCATGCAGGCATAATTATTAGTGTCATGTGTTTTTAAAATAACGTTTCGCATGACGCACTGCATACAGCACCTTGCGCTCGAGTACAGGACAGTAGTAATATATGAACATTATACATTGTTGTTGATCCTTGAGCGAATATTAAGCATTATAATTTACAACAAAGTATACGTTTTTTCACCGAGCGGTTAACAGAATTCCGGAAATTGCAAACCGCTCAAATTCTACCGTACATTAAGTATACCCTTTAGAGTGAGATAATAGTTAAAACAGAATGTTGAAGCAAATGATGAGCTGGAAAATTTGTTAGTATCAATTTTATTCAAGTTAACGGTAATTTAGCAGAAATCTTTTATTTGCGCGATTTGATTACAGATTTCGTGTATAACGTTTCATCATACCTGCCAACTAGGGGAGCTGTTCCATTATCCATTCAAAGTTATTAAACAAAAAGCCCATATATTCATCTCACACCATGAAAACACAATTAAAAACTAGAAAAAAACGCATAATTTCAAACTAAACCAATCTACCAATCCCACACTAAATTTTTATTGCTGGATACCAGCAAAATTTTGCTGATATTCTACATGCTGGAAAATCAGCTATGATATCAACAAACCTTCTCGCTGTAACGATCAGCAAATCGAAACATTAAATTTTTGACACCATTTTGCTGAAAATCAGTTGTTTGAATAAATTGCTGCATGGTTCAGCATTTGAGCATTTGACATGAATTTGCTGATGTATCTCAGCAAAAGTTAGACGACACACAGAATGTTCTTTTGTTTTTTGTTATTTTATTAAAACAAATGTTTTACATTGTGAATATTTTTACGTTGTGAATATTTTTACATTGTGAATATTTATTTAAAAGTTATCTAACTTTAAATCCAAATTATCGATATGAACTTTTAAATGTCTTTGTAGGCCATCGACGTAACCATAACCTATATTGCCCATATTCCCAAATTCCTAGAAAAGACTGAAAATTACCTTACCACAAATATTCTTTATAACACAATTATTCTATTTAAGCGCATGCAATGCTTTTTAAATTCCGCATCCATGGTACATAAGCTCATTTTTATTTCTCTATAGTTTCGTTAACTTTTTACGTACAAAATGGCGATTGTTCTGACAGTTTGACGGATGGAGTTGCCAGAAACTCAGCAATTACCAGCAATTTGCTGATTTTCGGCAAACAGAATTCTGAATGCTGATAATCAGCAAGAATATTTTTACCGATTTTTTTCAGTATTATTTTTTTGCTGAAAATTCTTTTCAGATTTTGGTGTGCGTGGAATGGATTCTTCTTAGTTCACTTTAGATTTGTCATGAAGTAGAATCGTCAAAAACTTACTTAAAAGCGCTAAATTTGATATCATAGTCTAGCATATGCACTCGAAAACTCATTTATTTCAATCACCTACCTCAGAAAACAAAATCCACGCATTGCTCTATACGGTTAGAACGGGCCTCGTTCAGCAGCCAATCAAAGTTTTTTGGTGATTAGTGGACCACTGTTTATTTTAATCACGAAACAAAATCACTCGCTACACTAAGAATACTTTAGTCTTCAAAATGATCTCCTCAAATTTCAAAAATGAGCTTAAGCTAGCAGAATTATATGAGATGAATTTTTACAAAACCTTCTAAATCTAACTTGATAGACATGGGCATTCGTCGGCTCTTACACTTATATAAATTTGTATATTTAGCAATTTACTCATACAATATTATGATCTTGCCTTGGAGACTGAGAGCCTGAAAATCAATAGTCAATGATTTGACATTAATATGAACGGTGGAAACAGCAGCACTGTCTATATACTCGAACATGCACTCTTTTATGCAAGTTTCCAGGTGGGAAGCTAAATGACGCTACTTTTGACTGTCACTTCCAATGTATGAAGTACAATTTTGGACTTTTGGACCACTTTTTAACTACCTTATACCTGTGCACTGATACTTCTCTTTAGCAGCGTCGTTTCAGTGTTAACTCCCACTATCACACGTGACTCTGTAGTCCTAATTACACCACTAAAATTAGTTTGGTTTACGAGCCGATACATGTTGGGGCCGTTTTTAAAGAAGACGCTCAAATTTTTTTTCACTTTTCTTACATTCCAAGGGTTTGGTGTATTCGACAGAGTTGTTCAGAATACTAATTAGCATTATCTGACATTTTGATTTCATTGCCTATTAAGCTGGTATTACACTTTTAAAAATTAACTTTTTAATTTTACGAGATTCCCAATTTCTATCTTCGGCAAAGTTGTATAGCTATTGATTTCATCAAACTTTGTCGAAGACACAAAATTTCTAGATCTTATCTCTGAAGAGATATAACTGTCTCTCTTAAAAGTCTATCTTAAAACTAGTTTTCACTTAAATTCTATCTCAACTACTTCTGATGTCTGGATGTTCTGGAAAGTTTAAGATAATAACAAAATACAAATTTTTCATAAAAAATAAGTCAATTCTGTTGAACCAACTCCGAGATAGGGCGATTATAAGGTAAAACTATGTCAATACTTAAAATTAAATTATTCAAAATTGCGAATATTTGTGAAGTATTATTCAACGTCATTTGTTTTAGGATGTTTTGAGGTACAGTATATATTTCGGGAATCGGGACTCTTCGGGAACTTCGTATTTTCATAGTTTTAAAATATCGCTTTTTAACTACTTTATTCTCCTAAAAACTGCCCAAAAACAAGTCCCTGCGGTAAAACTGAAACTTGACGTGGTGCATGGGCTTATAGACAAATTAGTAAATGAATGACGGTCACATTCACTTCTGAAAATGGGCTTTAAAATATATGCATAAATGTTCTAAAATTTCAAGTGAAAAAACGAGGAACAATTCTATGGCATATGATTCTTGCGCTGTTTAGAAAGGTTTTTACTTTCATGAATAGTAAAGTTATAATAAAAAAATTGCACGTTACTAAAAGGAGTGAAAACAAATTCATAAGTGCAATTCATCATATGGGTCATTCCATACAAAGTGACCACGAAAAAGCACAAACTTGGACACGACCATCACAGATTTTGCTCAAAGTTGGGAGAATTATTCATCTACTGTCACTTTGGAAAAATCCCAAATTTGGTGTCGATTGGAATACTCCCCGCTCTGTGGGACCCCCCTGTTTATTGCTAAGTTACGCATTTTTTGTTCAAAATCTCTTTTTTCTTTTTCTTACAAATCATAGACGTCAGATGTCCAAAAATACTCATAGATGATTTTTGAGAATAATAAACCAAGGAATCCAGAAAAAATATAAGTTTTGACCGGAAGTGTTGCCAGATAATTTTTTTTTGTATTTGAAAACTAAATTTACATCTTTCGGCAAATGCAGCCATTTTTATTTTAAATTTGATAATTTCATCGTGTTCCTTGAAAATTTTCACATAAGAAACAACTACCATCCCGAGGTTATATAAGCCAATCTCGAGATATAACATTTCTACGAAAAAAATTGTAAACTTCGTAATGTTTTCTTTTTTACAATTTATAGACGTAAGACACCCGAAAAATAGTGATAGGTAAATTTTGAAGAAAATATACCAAGGAATCCAGAGAAAATATTATTTTTGATCGGAAGTGTTGCCAGATGGATTATGTTTACATTTTAAAACTAAATTTGCATTTTTCGGCAAATGCAGCTAAATTTATTTTAAATTTGATGGTTTCATCGTATTTCTTGGAAAATTTTACGTAAGAAACACTTATCACTTCGTGGTAATATGAGCCAATCTCGAGATATAGCATTTTTACGAAAATAGTTCTGAATTTCGTAATTAATTTTTCGTAAAAATGTAAAAATGAAAATGGCTGCATTTGCCGAAAAATCTAAATTTAGTTTTCAAATACAAAAATAAATCATCTGGCAACACTTCCGGTCAAAACTTATATTATTTCTGGATTCCTTGGTTTATTTTCTTCAAAAATCATCTATCCGTATTTCTCGGACATCTTACGTCAATGAAAAAAAGATTTTTGACAAAAATTGCGTGCGCAATAAAGAGGGGGGTCCTACAGAGCGGGGGGTATTCCAATCGACACCAAAATTGTGATTTTTCAAAGAGACAGTAGATGAATAATTCCCCCAACTTTGAGCAAAATCTGTTATGGTCGTGTCCAAGTGGCATGTACACTTCGTATGGAATGACCCATATATAACTGTCGTTATATGTATTATATAATGCATGAATATCATTATTATAATTTAAAGAGAATGTATTATTAATTAGTTTTATTATTTATGTAATGGAGGCTTGAAGGTTTTGCAATTAAGAACATCTGGCATTTGGTTGACTATTCATGTTAGAATGATGCATTTCCTATTTGCAAATGAATCTCTACTTATTGTTTTTAATAATGTACCAGATATGTCTACTTTATGTTGTTAATTGTTCTATTAAGTCGCAATAGGCTTGTCTCGTCAGGCGGATGTGATTCTGGAAGGCTCTCTGACTCGATGACTCGTGCCTGGTGTAGAGCTTGAAGCGCTTGACGCGCCCAGCCAGTAACCCCATAAAAGAATTAAAGTGTAAAGACTAGATTAAAAAATAAAAAAACTGCCCAAAAACAAGTTTTTTCACTTAAATGATATCTGACCACTTCTGACGTAACGTAAGATGTATAGGACAGCTTAGATCAAAATTCAATGCAAAACTCATGCGGTTACTTAGATATTAGGGGAATTGTGAATAAAATGAACAGGGGTGGTAAAACGGACACCCGTTTAAATCTCGACTATTACGTTGAAAAATAGTACAAACTTCTTTGGCACCTTATCTTAGAGGCACTAGAAGCTATTTGAGACAAAGTATGTGACATGAAACAGTCAAACAGTCGAAATAATAAACAAAAACAAAAAACACGTGTACATTCGTGGTGGTGAAGTTTTTTTTTCGGCCTACAGAAAATAAGGTTTTTTCTAGTGTACAACAGTATTTTATAACGGCTTTTATGCAAATAACTGTACTCAGACTACTAACCAGCAGAAATCATCAAAGGTTAGTAATTGTTCAAATGATTTTCTCGAAATATTTAGGTATTTTCAATAATATGTATGTGCGGGTAAAATGGACAGCTCATGGTGATGGTGAATGTGTTAATTTTCATTGAAAAATCTAGATGCTTCGTGTTTGTATCAGAAAAACGCAAAGGTAAACTCGGACTGATGAACAGATGACCGCGGCTAAACGTACCGTTGAATCCGGAATGTCCGTAAAAAAAGCTTCCGCTATTTCTCAGTTTCTTGCGGATAAGGCCATATATTGTTATTAATTCTACGACAAACGGTTAAAATTGAACTGTTGGTGAATGGTGTTTATATTACCACCTCCCTATGTTCATTTAACCCACACGTGTCCATT
Organism: Wyeomyia smithii; assembly: GCF_029784165.1. Taxonomy (NCBI): domain Eukaryota; kingdom Metazoa; phylum Arthropoda; class Insecta; order Diptera; family Culicidae; genus Wyeomyia; species Wyeomyia smithii. The sequence goes on from NC_073696.1 coordinate 129,929,998, forward strand.
TTACCTCCAAAAAACTGCTTTCGAAAATGCTCATGAAAACTACGAAAAAAACTTTATTTGAGTACTTCTTCTTATTTTTTGTATCAACAATTAGTGGCTCAGTTAATGTGCGCTATTGACTCATAATCATGGGCGTAGCCAGAGGGGGGCAGGGGTAGGGCACTTTGTATTTTACTTCCACCACGAAAGAAGTAAGCACTAAGGTGAAATTTCTTTTACACACCAAGTTCCCCAAGACAGTGCTGCTGTGGCTGACAATCAGCGAGAAGGGGTTGTCGAAGCTGCTCTTCTTTCGCTCCGGACTGGCCGTGAACGGCGGAATTTATAGTGCAAAGTACCTGCCGGAAGTTGCGTCGTTCACCAAAAAATACTATTTGGCCGGACCTGGGGTCAGCTCACTATTCAAGGCGATCATTTGAGGAGCTGGAACGGCTAAATGTCGATGTGGTACCCAAGTTGGCGAACCCGCCCAACGTTCCCAAGTTGCGTCTCATCGAGGATTTCTGGCAAGCCGGAAGCGTAAGCTCCAATTCAACAATTTTGTCACGAAATTTGAGGAGGAATTGATAAATAAAACGAAAAAAAGAATTAAAAAACATGCCTACACGCATGTTTTCGTCCGCCATGGCGAATGTTCCGGTTAACTGCCGGAGGGCCGCACGCAAGATCGTAGGTTTTTTTTGCAAGTAAGCTGACATAATTACCTTCCATAGGAAATTTATGAAACCCAATTATCTGTCTTAGTTATTTTTTTACCACCATCCGAAAAAAGTCCATTTTTTAACGCATAGGTTAACACAAAACGATATTTTTAGCCCATTGCAACATCTGTGTAAACAATCAGCCAGATCAAAAATAATTGATTGAAATGCTTGGCCTACGTTGCATGAAATTGCACAGGTTTTTCAGTTGATCCACTAAGGACATTGCAGCGGCAAAAGTACCGGGCAAATCCGTGTTATATACTAACCACTAGTATTTATTTCTGTTTTTCAAAGTACCATTTTTTTACTTCTAAAATTTTGAAGAACTTGACCCCCCCCCCTAATCGAAATTCTGGCTACGCCCATGCTCATAATTGTAGTGTTAAACTGTGGAGGAAATTGGAAAATGGCTAAGGGTGTCCATTTTATCACCCCTTCCCCTACATCAACATGAATGTGTGAATTTTTTGAAACTATAAAAATACGAAGCTCCCGGAAAGTGCCGATTCGGAAAAATATGTGTACCTCAAAAAGTGCCAAAACAAATGACGTTGAGTAATACTGCACAAACCTTTTCAACTGAATTTGAATAATGATTTTGAAAATTGACAGTTAGACAGTAAGGTAAAAACCTTAAAATCGCTCTAACTCGGAGTTGGTTCAACAGAACTAACTTCTTTTTGCCTTTCTCCTAGAAAGGTATAGCAAACACTGGAAAAACCAAAGGTATAAAAGTGGTCCCAATGCCCGAATGTCATATACCACTCGACTCAGTTCGACAAACTGAGCATTTTCTGTATGTATGTATGTGTGTATGTGCAATTTTTTTCTCACTCACTTTTCTCAGAGACGTCTGGACCGATTTCCATGAAATTAATTGCAAATGAAAGGTCTAAATGTGCCATAGGTTGCAATTGAATTACATTGTAATCGGATTTTTAATTTAAAGGTTATGTATCGAAATGTAAAAGTCACGAAACATCAATATCTCAAAAACCTTACAACCGATTTCAATAGAATCAGTGTCAAATGAACGGGATGCCTCCAAAACCCTTAACTTATAAATTTCGTAATAATTAAACATATGGTTCAAAAGTTATGTAAAGAAAAATTATCCAGAAGCTATTTAATCTCATTTTTTTCAGAGATGGCCGAACCAATTTTCACAAAATTAGTGTCTAATGAATGGTCTAGTTGCCCCCAAAGGTGCTATTAAATTTTATTGTAATCGGACTATAACTTTGCTCGTTGTTTGTAAACATGTGAAATCACGTTATAAAAATTACAAATTCCAAAGACTGCTTAAACTCACTCACTTTTATCAGAGATGGCTGAACCGATTTTCACGAAATCAGTTGCAAATGAAAGGACTAGTGGCCCCATAGGATGCTATTGTATTTCATTGTCATCGAACTTTTAGTTTGGGCACTGTGTTTCAAAATGTGAAAATCACGAAGCTTCATTATCATTGAATTTTGCGTCACATATTTGAAACATATTTATTTCATGTTATTTGCATGTGTTAGTATATGTCCATGTGTGTTTGAATGTTATGTTTTAAATGATCGGTATAGTTTTACTGTTGGCTACCACAAGTTTGTTATTTAGAGTGAAAAATAAATCCGAATATTATTATTAAAGTGAATATAAAATTTAAGTGAAAATCCAATTTTAAGGTAGTCTTTTGAGAAAGACAGTTACATCTCTTCAGATATAAGACCTAACAGCTTAGTCACGCACACTAACTCCGGATTGTTCGCCTCATAATTGATCCATGCTTTACTTTAGCGATACCACCAATCGAAAAATCGAATCCTTTATGTATTGCTTGGCACTAAAAATCGAATATTCATTTAGAAAGACAAAATCCATAAAAGAACCAACGCAGTCTTCATGGAAATATACTCACTCTCAAGCCAGCGAAAAATAAAATACTTTGCAGTCGATGCAAGGTTTCTCGAATGTGTGCTGTCATTCTCAATTCGACTTGCACGATGTAAAGTGCACCAATACAAGCACGATTGAAGGGGTCTATTGTACATTTCCAGAGAAACAATTGAACAAAATATCGCAAGTGTCGAAGATGTGTTCCTTGAAAGTTTTATTACAATTTCGGAATGAGTTTAAGTTGATATAAATTTTTGGTTAAAATACAATAAACAAGTTTAGTTTTAAATGCAAGAAAGCTGCAATGTTGGTAAGATAAAATATATTTAGCTCCTAAGTGAAATAAAAGCTGTAGAGCATAGCAAACTAGACCTGGACGATAAAAAATGCCGAAGACGTCAGATACCCTATATTATATCTTGGAAACTGACTGAAATTTTTGCGTCATTATTTTTACAGTTGGATTTCTGTTACGCAACACTAACAAAAAATAGTAGGTATAATATAATTTATTTCGTTAGTACATCAAAAACTAATATTCATATGCCAAGCAATCTTCTCTGTGGAATGAACTCTTGTACTCGAGCATTTATTACTACAGAGCAGTGGCCGCAATGTGGCCACAGGAACAACGCCACTATCATTAAAACGATCATCGCCATGGCCACAGGGATTGTTTAATCGCTAATGGAAATTATTTCGACAGTGATTTTGGCAGCGCATTGCCTGCACACGTAACCGGCTATGGTAACCCAAAGTGTGGCGCAACTGCTGCAGTCAAACCGCTGCTACATGATATCATTATAGGCATCTCTTCACTCATGGTGTATTATTTGCCACTACCCAAACCTAAACTTCACCAAAGGTAACCTTTTCGGCCAGTTTCCTTGCAATTTGAAATTATAAAGCATGTTATGGTGTTGTGCTTTATAGACCATCTGTGGTAAATACTTCGTGTTTTATTTTATGTAGTTCATGTTCGGAGGGATATGAAATTATTTTTGGGAAATATGGTTTATTCGAGATGGTATTGAGTTATAATTACTACGCAGTGGTATTCATTTTATGATTAGCAAACCTGAAATGGAATGATAAACTGAAGGAAAAAAGTTTACATTTTCGGAACATGTTCTTTAAACAATAGTGGATGAGGTAAGTTTTATATTTTTTGTTAATTGTCATTAATAATTGTCATTATGTGCTATCAGTATTTTTGTTTAAAGCGCGAATAATTTTTGAAAAAGTTTGTCAAAAGAGTATCAATGGTGTGTCGTCTTTGACACAGATGTAGAGTCGTCTTTGACACAGATGTCTTTGACACAGATGTAGATAATATTTTTTTTCAGGAATAAACGAAAACAATTTTTTTAGGAAAGATATGAAACAAAAAAAATTGGAAGGTAAATATTTCAAAAAGCGCTTTTTTTAAATCCTATTTTTTTCATCAAAACTTCAAAGGTACGCTGAAGATTGATGATTTACTGATCATGGAGAAAAGAAAAAAGTAGGAGGGTGGTATCCAAGACACAACCGCATAGTTGACGTAGGACTGCAGCAATAGTTTTATATTTCCTCTGGAGATTCTGTTCGATTTGAACTCGTTTTGCTTCTGGCACAGTTCGATTTTGGCAGACATGGTCCGGTAATATAATGGTCATGATTACTTGTTTGGTAATATCAAACATCCAGGTCGTCAGCCTTAATTCATCAAGCCGAAATCGAACGGCGTCTGTATTTTGATTTTTTATTTGCAGCATTCTAGCTCAAAAAAAAAATCTTTTTAACATTGATGAATATCTCTCATTCTGATACAGTCAATTTTCTTCAATACGCAGAAAGGCAACCTTCTACAGATCTAAATTAAGTACAATTTAGTAGAAATAAACTTCCTTCTATATTCATTTGTCTCTTGAAAGATAGCTCACTCGTCGATCAAAGATGTCATATAAAATTTTTTCCTGTAATTACGCGTTCGTTGAAAAATGAACGATAAAGAGTTACAATTTTTAGTCGAAAATATATATTCACGGAAAATTCAAAATTGACATAGAATTCTATGACATGTTAACATTCAATTCAGGTCAATTCAAATATTTTGTCAGTATACAGAACCAGAAAAAAATTTAATCAGTTTCAAGACACCAAATAGAAACAACGAAGATGCCATATTCAAAAATCATATGTCTGTTATCTTCAGAAATAAACCGGGCTAGAATGATAAACAACATTAGCCTCAGCAATAAATGCTTGCCTAGTGTTGTTAAATTACAAATAAGGTTATGGAAAATTATATTTTGAAGATGTGTCTAGGTTTTTTATTATTCTAGCTTATTGCGGTAGCTTAACGGAGTAGTTGTATTAAGATGCTAATGTAAAAAAAATTCTTATTGAAAAATACGAAAAATACAAACACAAATGTGGATTTGTTTTTCCTCTATACCGCCACCGCGGGATGCAACTAGGTTTGTCAAATTCATTTAGCTAGCAAATTATAATCATCAGTACAGCTCGTTTAACTACCTATTCCAAGAACTATCTGTTTTCTAAATACTCTATATCTAATTATTTAAATAAATATGAGAAAAAGAGTGAAAAGTTCAAAGATAAACAACGCATTTTATCTGTACAATGCACCAAATTTATATACCCTGCTCAGGGCCGGATTTAGAACCAGGGGCGCCAGGGGCAAATTTGTTTGTGAGGCCCTCTTTTCTTAAAACATTTATACGTAACGTTCTGGAAGGTGACGAGCAAAAAAAAAGGTCGCCCTAGCTCGAAACTCAACCGCTAATGGCGCTGCAAAACCTAACTTTTAAGTCTTACACTTTAGAGAAATGGTGTCTTCAGCAAAGTTATAGATAAAGTTCTTACAAAAAACTTTGTCGAAGACACTTTTCTTCTAACTCTTCTTGTTTTGGATATATAATATTTTTTATTAGACTTGTCTTTAAAATTAGTTTTTTTTTCGAATATACAAAAAACTGTAACGTTTAGAAGGTTATAATGTTCTTTATATATTTGTATATTATCGAAACACACAACTTTGTGGAAGACACAAAATAGATAGCTTCCACACAAACCGAGTTATTGCCAAAAAATGTTGAATAAGCATCATTTTTTGTACACACCAAGAACACAAAAAAGCAAAAACTAGCAGACGAAACCTGCATAGAATGAAATATTATCATAATCACTCTACGAAATCACTTTGATCGTTTGTCCCTTTTAGTATCTTCATTGCCTGATATGAAATTCAAAAAGAAAGTTCATAGTGCAATTGCAGGGCGAATATGTCATAAACTTTAAATAGTAATAGCATTGGACAAATTCACGCAAAGAACCGATCTCACTGTATCGATCTTTTTTTTTTTGTAGTACTGTAAATCTAGTAGGCATTTCTCAGTCCCTATTGACCAGCTATCCGAGAAGGCACAAGAAAGCCGTAACAAAGACATCAAGAGGTATGATGAGCTTGCTGAAATATTTGAAAACGTAGAAAATTATTACCTTCATAGATACAGATTAGACCACATCAAAAAGTTTTCTAGAACAGCCGTAAATGTTGATTTACTACACCGTTTTCTGGAATCAGTAGATCTAGTTATAAGCAGTTTGCGAGACAAGCCACCTAATGAGATCTGCTGTGATGAAAAATACAGGATAGATATTAATTAGGAGGATAATGCTAATTCTGATGGGGATGATTTTTCAACTTTATATTTTTAATCGTTTAATCATTTATTTTTTTCAACTTTATATTTTTAAACGTTTAATCATTTATTTTAGCAAAATTAATACATAAAAATATAATTTAATTATTAGAACAATGCAATAGATGATACAACATTTTTTAATTTGGAAAAGGTATGCAGTGATCAGTAATCTGGCCAACGATTTTTTTTATGCAGGTTTTATCTGCTAGTTTTTGCTATTTTGTGCTTTAGGTGTGTACAAAAAATGATGCTCTTTTAAAATTTTTTGGCAATAACTCGGTTTGTGTTGAAGCTATCTTTTTTTTATGTCTTCTACAAAGTTGTGTGTTTTATCGATATACAAATATATGTAGAACATTATAACCTTCTAAATGTAACAGTTTTTTGTATATTTGAAAAAAAAAACTAATTTTAAAGACAAGTCTAATAAGAAATGTTATATATCCAAACGAAGAAAAGTGTCTTCGACAAAGTTTTTTGAAAGAACTTTATCTATAATTTGCTGAAGACACCATTTCTCTAAAGTGTAAGACTAAAAAGTTAGATTTTACAGCGCCACTAGCGGTTGAGTTTCGAACTAACACTTTTTGTCATGATTTGAGCCTTTTTATATACTAATTATCTTCAGAAGACAGTATGTCAATAAAACCATTATTTGGAAAACAAATGAATTAAGTTCACGTTTATTGTTCGTGAAAATCCGACCTTGGAACTTTTATTCAATTTCCACTGTTTAACATTGAAGTGATAATGATAATTAAAGAATCACAAAATTGTCCATCATTTTATCAATTCAACGACATATTGATTATTGTGATCCATCATGTGGTTACATCAGTATTACCGTTTGAAATCTATCATTCCAACGTTACACCTTGGTTTTAGTTTCCGCTGAATGTATCTCGATATAGTGCGGTTAGACGTAGTCCTACGTCAAAAAAAAGTAAATACTTTCTAACAAGAACAAAAGTAAAATTTCTGCAAAAATATTTATATATTCATATATTTTCAATCAATAATAATTTAGTATGCATTCAAAAATGCACCCATCATTCGTTGTTTTGCTTTCGTCTCGATTAGACGCAAATTGTTTCTCTCCGTTTGATTCGCAAAATAACAATACACGAGTTATCGTACGGGTGTTTTTTTTCGATTAGTTCTTGTGTTGTGCGATAACAATAGCCTGCAGTTTATCGGCAGAAACATCTTCTGCACACTGGTAGGGGCAGGCTACCCCGCCAGTGATCTGATACGCAGCTGATATATCAGCAAGAATAATTCTCCCGCACCGCTGTTACCCCGCTAGCAGCACGGACCACCATACGATCGAGCGAGTGGAAGTCAACTACAAGTGGCATCTACAAGGTCGCGTGTAGGATACGGCCACTGTGTCACAACACGAAGCTGGATCGTCATTGTTTGTTCTGCGGAGACACTCGATTGATCCTACTATCAGCCGTGAGGTCGTGACTTAGACGTTCGGTGAAGTATTCACTTTAGATTTTTTATCATTATTATTAATATTATTACTATCAATATTATTATTATCAACATTATTATTATTATTTTTATTGTTGTTATTATTATTATAATTATTATTATTATTATTATTATTATTATTATTATTATTATTATTATTATTATTATTATTACTATTATTATTATTATTATTATTACTATTATTACTATTGTTATTAGTATTAGTATTACTGTCTTTTTTATTTTGATCCCTTGTAGTTTGAAAAATTGTTTTTAAAATTTAATATCAACTATTTGATCCCCCCCCACACATTTGAATATTTATCGTTTGTGTGCGGTAGAGCGTAACGCTCCCGCAAAATGGACGACATGCAGGTGCAACTTTTCCTGGATGTTGAAACAAATGAGGAAGAAATTGAAATTTCCCCCAGCAGTTCTCCCTTACCTTCCCCTGCACCACCCCCGCTACCTAGCCCCGTACCAGGGGTACCGGAAATACGGGTATAAGCTTACCCAGATGCCGCTAACGGTCCCTACGTTGTTTACTTCCGGCCCATAAAAAAACCTTTGAATATAATTCAAATAGGCAAAGACCTGGCAAAACAGTTTTCGGCTGTAACCGAGATTACGAAGGTGAGGCCGAACAAACTGCGAGTTGTCGTGAGTAGCTTGAAGCAAGCAAACGAAATTGCTAGCTACGAGCTCTTTACAAGGGAGTACCGCGTGGACGTGGAGATCGACGGTGTGGTTACCGAAGGAAGCCTCACGGTCGATGACATTTTGCGTCACGAGGTTGGCTGCTTCAAGAACCCCCTGATTCAAGATGTAAAGATACTGGATGTCTAGCAATTGCATTCAGTATCCATCGAAGAAGGGAAGAAGAAATTCCTCCCTTCGGATTCCTTCCGTGTAACATTCGCCGAATCCGCACTGCCGAACTACATCTCTTTGGACAGGGTTCGTCTGCCTGTACGCCTGTTCGTACCGCGGGTCATGCATTGCCAAAACTGCAAGCAGTTGGTCATACAGCCACCTACTGCTGCAACAAGGCACGCTGCAGCAAGTGCGGAGGCAATCATGCTGAGACCGCTTGCAGTGAGGATACTGAAAAGTTTTTTTACTGCGAGGGAACTCGGCATGACCTTTCGGCGTGTCCCGCGTACAAACAGCGCGAGGAAAAAATTCAGCGTTCCCTCAAGGAACGATCAAAGCGCTCTTTTGCAGAAATGCTTAAGAGGGCTGAGCCACCCTCGACAGGAAACATCTTTTCCTTTTTGCCAACCGATGAGGGTACCTCTGACGATCCCGTCGGAGGGTGTTCTTATGCCATGCCAGAAGTATCTAGGAAGAGGAGAATGATCAACTCTCCTAATCTTTCTCGCAAAGGCCGCAAGATAACCCCTAGCGGAATGACCAATAAGCCAACACAAAAAGGAAGCGGTGAAGAAAAACCGAAGCAAGTTCCTCCCGGTTTTAATTTTAAATCAAACCAGGAGTACCCACCGCTTCCTGGGGCACCAAAAACCCCTCGTGCACCCATTTCTCGATCAGAAGATAAAAAAGAAACAGGGTTCATAAAATTTTCTGATATTGTGGACTGTCAAATCTAGAAAATCTATAACGAGCGTCTTAGCAGAGTGATTGAGATCAATCAAAGAAATAGTTATCGGTTTCCGTTATACTCTACTAAATTTTTTGGAAATAAATATTGAAATTCAGTCCGCAAATATATATTTCGACTGTGACGTACAGTCTTCCTCAGTGCTTATGTGGACTGGTAAAGAGCAAAGCGTAAATCCTGTTTTTTTATTTGTAGTAGGTAAAAATGAAAATTTAGCACCCTTAATTGGAGTTAGGTAGGGAATTATGCGGTCGATTGTTTACCGTACCATGTCTGGGGTTTTTGGGAAGCAGATTGAATAGCCATGAGGGGTGATTACCTGCGTCTTTATTGAGAAGCGTGCATGAGTGTTGTTTATAAATTTCTAAACTTTCAGCTACGTCTAATTTCCATAAATTATTAACGGGGCGGAGGAGGTGAATGTTATCCGAAGTTAGTGGATGTTCCTCGTTAAAAATATGTTCAGCCACTTTTGATTTGAAATGGTGTGGTGGGGCATTTGTTGAAACTTTACTTGCTTTGGTCACTTCTGCGAAATGTTCTTTGAAACGTATCCCTAGGTTACGTTTAGTTTGTCCAATGTAAACCATGTCACAGTGACTGCATGCAATTTTATAAATTCCAGCTTTGTTCAGGGTATCAATAGGGTCTTTGGTAGACCCTAATAATTCCGATAAATTTCAAATTCCAAGTCCGTAGACTTTCTGACTACAACTTAACAACAGACTCCCTTTCTTGGACGTCGTTGTAGTCAGAAAGTCTACAGACTTGGAATTTGAAATTTATCGGAAACCCACGAATACAAAACGGGTAATACCTAACACTTCAAACCATCCCTTCCAGCATAAAATGGCATCCTTCCATCATATGATCCACCGCATGGAAACTTTACCTCTAAGTGAAGTAGCCAAGCAAAAGGAACTGGAATATATTTTCGAAGTTGCTAAACTTAATGGCTACAATGAAAGTATCATTCAAGCCATTGTTGATAAAAAGAAGCGTGCTCAAATTCGGAAATCTTTTACAACACTCACCCCAATAACAGAAGATCTGAAAAGGGTAGCCGTTGAATATGACGTTAACTTGACACGCCCACTTCGTTCAAAATTTAGAAAATTTGGGATGGATATTGTCTACACTAGTAGAAATACCCAACTCAAAACAAAATTAGGGTCTACCAAAGACCCTATTGATACCCTGAACAAAGCTGGAATTTATAAAATTGCATGCAGTCACTGTGACATGGTTTACATTGGACAAACTAAACGTAACCTAGGGATACGTTTCAAAGAACATTTCGCAGAAGTGACCAAAGCAAGTAAAGTTTCAACAAATGCCCCACCACACCATTTCAAATCAAAAGTGGCTGAACATATTTTTAACGAGGAACATCCACTAACTTCGGATAACATTCACCTCCTCCGCCCCGTTAATAATTTATGGAAATTAGACGTAGCTGAAAGTTTAGAAATTTATAAACAACACTCATGCACGCTTCTCAATAAAGACGCAGGTAATCACCCCTCATGGCTATTCAATCTGCTTTCCAAAAACCCCAGACATGGTACGGTAAACAATCGACCGCATAATTCCCTACCTAACTCCAATTAAGGGTGCTAAATTTTCATTTTTACCTACTACAAATAAAAAAACAGGATTTACGCTTTGCTCTTTACCAGTCCACATAAGCACTGAGGAAGACTGTACGTCACAGTCGAAATATATATTTGCGGACTGAATTTCAATATTTATTTCCAAAAAATTTAGTAGAGTATAACGGAAACCGATAACTATTTCTTTGATTGATTGTGGACTGGATAGTTAAAACATTCAACATACCAGATCCCCTACAAAATATTTTTCTTGCCCTTCTTCCTACAGTGAAAACCTTTTTGAAGCAACTAGCAGCTACTTGGCCCCTCATTTCAGCTATAATATCTTTCGATGACTAATACGGCGAAAGAGGTAAGGAATTTTATCACTGTATTACAGTGGAATTGCAGAAGTATCATCCCCAAATTCGATTTATTTTCTCATTTGATAAATACATACAATTGTGACGCATTCGCGCTCTGTGAAACCTTTCTCAATTCAAACGATCAACTCAATTTCCACGATTTTAACATTATTCGTCGAGATCGAGACTCACACGGTGAAGGGGTACTTTTAGGGATTTAAAAGTGCTATTCCTTCTTCAGAATCGACCTCCCCTCGATCTCGAATATTGAAGTCGTTGCCATTCAAACGAATATGAATGGAAAAGACCTTTGCCTTGCTTCGTTATATATCCCTCCATCCGCGCGGATTGAACAGAGGCATCTCACTGATATAGCAGAGTTGCTTCCCGCGCCTTTTTTGATATTGGGAGATTTTAATTCTCACTGTTCGCTATGGGGGTCGCTGTACGACGACAACCGATCTTCTTTAATCTGTAACTTAATCGATGACTTCAATATGACACTTTTGAATACTGGGGAAGCGACACGTGTACCTAATCCTCCAGCTCGTGAAAGCGTGCTTGACCTATCCCTTTGCTCGACATCACTAGCGTTAGATTGCCGGTGGAAGTAATCAATGGTCCCCACGGTAGTGATCACCTTCCAATCGTTATCTCAATTGCTAATGGTTCAACTCCCCCGGACCCAATCAATATTTCATACGACCTTACTCGTAATATTGATTGGAAGTCATATGAGACGATCATAGCGGAATCCATCGAGTCTCACGAGGAACTTCCTCCGGAGAAAGAATACGCGTTCCTTTCTGGCTTGATCATCGACGCCGCGACTCAAGCTCAGACAAAACCGATACCCGGGGTAACGATTAGACAGCGTCCTCCCAACAAGTGGTGGGACAAAGAGCATGGGCGCAACTACGGGGGGGGCTTCAGCCCCCCTAGAATTTTCCAGAGAATGATTGTATTCAATATAAATACATTCCATACTACTTTTTAGAGCATCAAAATCAACACAAATTGAGATGTCGTCATTCATTGGCTAAGAACTAGTTCTACACCCAGGATCGATTCTCAAACCTAGCTCTCTTACTCATCTTACTAGTCAGACAAGAGCTGTAGTAACTCGTGCTGTATTAAGAAGTTGTTGCCATTTTACTCGGTTTTGGGCTGTGTTTCACCAGTTCCCCAGACGTCTCATCACTCGCAAGTCTCTTTCAATCTGGTCGAGTCAACATGCACGCTGCGCTTCTTACTTTTTGGTGCCGGTAGGGTTTGCTGAAGAGTGATTTCACAGGGTTGTCGTCCGGCATCTTTACGACGTGACCGGTCCACCTCAACCTATTGTCTTTCGCCAGGTGTGCAATGGGGTACTCTCCAAGCAGCGCTTGTAGCTAATGGTTCATGCGCTGTCGTCGTTATCCGTCGTCCGTTTGTACTCCATCGTAGATAGTCCACAGGACCTTCCGTTCGAAAACACCAAGAGGACTTCTGTAGAGTACTAGCGGTTATATCAGGGTTTTGTAGTTTTTTGTATCGAAGTGGTCATGTCCGATCAGCACTGTGATTGGTGCGTACGTATGTACGTCTGAGAAGAACGGGCCGTCGATGAGAACGTGGTCAATTGTTTTGCTGTACGTTGGTCGAGGAAAGAAGGGACTTTGGACTGCCAGCCCGCGGGAAGCTGCGAAGTTGGTGCATAGCTGGCCGTTGTTGTTCGTCACGGTGTGCAGGCAGTGCGGGCCGATCACCGGCTTATATAAGTCTTTCCTTCCGTTCATGTCCCCAATGACGATCTTGAAGTCTCTACGCGAGCAGCTATCGTAAAATTTCTCCAGCTGTGCGTAGAACGTTTCTTCCTCTGCATCAGGTCTCTCTTCGTGAGGACAGTGCAGATTGGGAATAGTGTAGTTGTAGAACCAACCTTTTATTCTAAACAAACACAACCTGCCACTTCATCACACGACTCTGCATCCTGCCCAGCACTATAAAACCGCTACCAAGCTCATTGGTTGTGCCACCGCTTTGGTGGTACTCTGCCTTGCGGTCACAAATTCACCGTACCTTCTCTCCTTTCAGGTAAAGCTCCTGGAGCGCAACGATGTCGAAGTGGCGGGATTCTAGCTGATCCAGCAGAATCCAGTCGACATCCGGGGCGTTTAGCGATCTACTGTTATATGTCCCGAGCTTTTAATCGTCGTCCTTATTTCGTCGGTTGGGTCATTCCCTTTTGTTCCGGTTCGTTTTGAATTCTTGATTCTTCGTAGTATGTTTATTTTAGTATGCTGCCTTACCAGTCTCGTGACGGGGCTGCCGCCTTAAGTGTAGCTGGCGAGACACCGCATTTCATAATTCAGCCGTTCGGTCCAGATCAGTCGCTGTTTGAGCCGCCCCTAGCCTGTGGGGTTCAGACAAGCTGCTCTCTAAGGAGAACAACTACCCCTTTCCTGTCAGCATACGACCAAGTTCCCACCGGTCAGACATGTCTAAACCCACCACACCACCCGCGTGTGTGTTTCAAGCGATGCCGGAGGGTATTCAGATTGCCCTTCAGTGCGTATACAAAACGAAAAACCCGCAGTGTTCTAGATAAAACAGACCTTCAAAAGATTCGGCAAACACAAACCCGAGTGTTCTCGTCTTCGTGAGCCCTCGAGAGCTCGCATGCCTACACGTGTTTTCTCAAACGCTTCATTTTTTTCGAAAGTACATATGAAAAAAATATTACAGGTGGTTGTAAGCGATGGCTAACATCCAACTATCCATTATTGTTCCATTGTCAATCTCTTCGTGGCGACTAATGCTTGTGTGTTCCCCGAAACTGCAAGCCCTCGGTTGCCTCATGTGCCGAAGTTAAAAATCCTCGGTTGGCGTGTTTACGAATGACTCTCCAGTGTTTTGTCTTGAGCTCGCGACGAAGGGTAATACGAAATGCCCTGCGTGGTGTGTTTATTAGCAGATGGTCCACATGCGCATTGGAGTGCTGTGGTTTCCCCATGCCTGCCACCGGTTCACCGGTTTTCCCTTGGTTGCTCGTATCCCAGTCGGTAACACGTGGAGGTAGGAATAGGGCAACCAAACTGGGGTCTATTTTATTCCAGCTAGTACGGGTATGCTGTTGAAAAGCACTGCCCAGCCGTTTACCAAACCTGGCTCTCCTCAATATCAAATCAGTGTTGCTGAAAGAGGTTGGCGTTGACGCTGTGTACAAGATATTCAGTACATCTTCGGAGATTCTATCCCGAAGTGATTTTTTCTGCTGTTGCGACAATATTTCAAGCGTTATTAAATAAGCATATTAAAACTCCTTTTTCTGTTTTTTAAAATTACATACCTGAAAACTAGCCCCCCCTAGAAATTTTCCTTAGTTGCGCCCATGACAAAGAGTGCTCTGAACTGTACGCGCAAAGGTCCTCGGTGTATTTGGCCTACCGAAAACACGGTACTCTTGATCTGCTCCGAAAGTACGATGTACTGGATAGACAGATGACGAGTTTCATTAAAGCGAAAAAACGCTGATACTGGCGGCGGTTTGTAAACGTGTTGTCAAGGGAAACAGCGATGAGCACTCTTTGGGACACGGCCAGACGCATGCGGAATCGTAACGTTTCTAATGAGAGCGAGGAATATTCAGGCCGCTGGATACTCGATTTTGCCAAAAAGGTCTGCCCGGACTCTGTACCGGAATAGAAAACCTTTCGCGACGCGTTTTTAGTAGCTACGGAAGAGCCTCCATTTTCGATGGTGGAATTTTCGATGGCTCTCCTCTCGTGCAACAATAAAGCTCCAGGGTTGGATAGAATCAAATTCAACTTGTTGAAGAATCTACCCGACTCTGCAAAAAGACGCTTGTTGGACTTGTTCAACAAGTTTCTTGAGCTAAACATTGTTCCGCACGACTGGAGGGAGGTAAAAGTCATTGCTATTCAAAAACCCGGAAAACCTGCCTCTGACCACAATTCTTATAGGCCGATTGCTATGCTCTCTTGCCTCCGGAAATTAATGGAGAAAATGATCCTCTTACGGTTAGACAAATGGGTCGAAACAAATGGTTTACTTTCAGATACTCAATTTGGCTTTCGCCGGGGCAAAGGGACGAACGATTGCCTAGCGTTGCTTTCTACTGAAATTCAACTCGCCTTTGCTCGAAAAAAGCAAATGGCTTCTGCATTCTTGGATATTAAGGGGACTTTTGACTCCGTCTCTGTAAAAGTTTTAAGCGAGAAACTTCACTCGCAGGGACTTTCACCAAATTTGAATAACATTTTGCTCAACTTGTTGTCAGAAAAGCATATGTATTTCTCACATGGCGATTCGACAACTCCCCGAATTAGTTACATGGGTCTTCCCCAGGGCTCATGTTTAAGTCCCCTTTTATATAATTTTTACGTCAAGGACATCGATGAATGTCTTGCAAATTCATGCACGCTAAGGCAACTTGCAGACGATAGCGTTGTATCCATTACTGGTAGCGAAGCTAGCGATCTGCAAGGACCATTGCAAGATACCTTAGACAATTTGTCCGAATGGGCTCTTAAGCTGGGTATCGAATTCTCTCCGGAGAAAACTGAGTTGGTCGTTTTTTCTAGGAAGCATAACCCAGCTCAGCTGCAGCTCCTACTAACGGGTAAAACGATCTCTCAGGTTTTAGTCGCTAAATATCTCGGGGTCTGGTTCGACTCTAAATGCACCTGGGCTTGTCATATTAGGTATCTGACACAAAAATGCCAACAGAGGATTAATTTTCTTCGTACGATTACCGGAACTTGGTGGGGTGCCCACCCAGGAGACCTTCTAAGGTTATACCAAACAACGATATTGTCAGTTCTTGAGTACGGGTGTTTCTGCTTCCGCTCCGCAGCAAACACACATTTGATCAAACTGGAACGAATACAATATCGTTGTTTGCGTATTGCCTTATTGGTTGCATGCAGTCGACCCATACGATGAGTCTTGAACTGCTAGCGGGTATCCTTCCGTTGAAACATCGCTTTTGGAATCTCTCTTATCGGTTGCTAATTTGATGCACAGTTATGAACCCATTAGTAATAGAAAATTTTGAGAGGTTGGTCGACCTTCAATCCCAAACCAGATTTATGACTTTATATTTTGACTACATGGCTCAAGATATTAGTCCTTCTTCATACGATTCCTCCAATATCGTACTTTTAGATACTTCTAATAATGCTATTTTCTTCGACACCACCATGAAAGAAGATATTATTGGTATCCCGGATCAATTGCGACCGCAAGAGATCCCTATGATTTTTTCCAATAAGTTCAAACATGTTAGTTGTGATAAAATGTTTTACACTGACGGATCTAATCTAGATGAGTCCACTGGCTTCGGTGTTTTTCACGAAAATATAACCGCCTCCTACAAACTCGATGCTCCTGCTTCCGTGTACGTCGCAGAACTTGCCGCTATTCAGTACTCTCTTGGGATCATCGAAACCCTGCCCATAGACCACTATTTCATCTTCACAGACAGTCTCAGTTCCATTGAGGCTCTGCGATCGATGAAGACTGTGAAGCACACCCCGTATTTCCTGGGGAAAATACGGCGGTTTTTGAGTGCTTTAACAGATAAAAATTACCGGGTTACCTTAGCGTGGGTCCCTTCTCATTGTTCTATTCCGGGCAATGAAAAGGCTGACGCTTTAGCTAAGGTGGATGCTATTGATGGCGATATTTATAGTAGACCAATTGCTTATGATGAATTTTATAGCATTTTGCGTCAGAGAACACTCAACAGTTGGCAATCATCATGGAACTCAGATGAACTGGGACGGTGGCTACATTCCATTTTTCCTAAGGTATCGACGAAAGCATGGTTCAACGGGTTGGATGTAGGTCGGGACTTCATTCTCGTGATGTCTAGACTTATGTCCAATCACTACACGTTAAACACGCATCTCTTTCGTATAGGGCTTGTAGACAGTAATCACTGCGTTTGTGGCGATGGCTACCATGACATCGAGCATGTTGTTTGGTCGTGTGCCGAATTTTGTGATGTTAGGTCCGAGCTTATAGATTCCCTCCGGGCCCGAGGAAAACAACCGAACGTTCCCGTTAGAGACATTCTGGGAAGCGGTGATCTTCAGTACATGACACAACTATACTGTTATTTGAAAAAGACTGACATTAAAATTTAATATTCTTTTGTCTATTTGTCAGAATACCCGTATACGACGCTGGAGACACGAACACAAAGAGCCTAAATCTATGTTTGAAAAACAAAAAGAGCACCAGTCGAAACACAAATAGATCGTATATCTTAATTAGTTTAAAGCAAGAATTGTAACTCCCCTCCTCTCACCTTTAATCACCACTAGCTCGTAGTCGGCCGCGAGAAATAAAAAAAAGGCCTCCCTCCTTTTCCCGCTAATCTAGAATTAATAAAAAGTGTACTTGGCTCAGTTAAACTTAAAATTGTATCGTGCCGTGTCAAATAAACCATATTTAAATTAAATCAAAAATGCACCATACCTTTTTCTACCTGACTGGAAATCTATAATGTACTTACAAAACACCGACTCGTCGAAAACGTTGCAACCGGTCCTATGGTGATTGATTTATACCATACAGTATCTCTTCCTAACGATGTGTCCTTGTGCGCCCCGATGGCAGTCAACCGAAAATGACAGGCAACGATAAATTTATTTTCGTACAAACTATATCATGCAAACATCGCGACGTATAAAATTTTCATACCATTTCATCAAGTCTGAACCGTGATAGGTCCTGACAACCAATATATCTGATCCAATTAATTTTATCTTTCTTTTGCCACCTCGCGGCTATCAATCGAGTGTGGAGTCCACAGTTCACCAATATAAGTACAGCGTCCTAAAGTACAGAGCAATGCAATTTTCGAGCACGCCGTTCGCCAGGCATATAATTAGAGGTTGTCCGAAATGATGGAACAATGAAATATTGATCAACTCTTTCGCTCCTACCCACGTACACGGGATTTCGTGATAAGCTGATTCAGGATTCATATTCAGTACCTCACATTAATAAATGATTCATTTTTTTATTTATATATTTGTGAAACATTTATTCTGTGATACAAATCGAACAAAGTAGTTAATTTTATTTTTTGGAAACACAATGATAACACCCAACACAAACAGGGAAGGTTTTGTTATTTTTGAGTAACATTTTATTACCTTTTGTGTCTAATGACTGCGCAGACAGAGAAAGTAATAACCAAAAAGTAATAAATATATGAAGGTCACACACTTGTATGTGTTTCTGTATGTGTTTTTAAAGCATATTTATAACAAAATTCGTTATTCAATCAACAAAATATTGTACATGCTAACTAATTCTGATCTTTTTTCTGCAAAAAAAACCTTACAAAACTTTTCAGAATTTGTCATAATTAATAAGTAATTTTGATATTTTAACTATAAACGAGACCAAGTTTAGAAACAAGTTGAAACAAAAAGTTCGTAACAAAATATCAAGATTTGTTATAATCCTTATATTTTTGACTGATCGGGATCAGGAGCAGGAGAAAATATCATTATAATATCACGACCAGATATTGGAAATACACATCATTTTGATCTTAATATGGTTTACATAGTTGGTAAAATAAAAAAAAATAATACCAAAATATTGTTCCTCCAAGACTCTATGAATAGCAAAGCTTAATATTTTAATATTTACAATAAAAATCACAAAAATGACCGGCTCACATATTTTCAAGTTATTGAACACTAAATGCACAACTGATTATATAATAAATAATCAACAACGAACAATTATCATTTAAAAACTTACTTTTAATGAGATATTTTAAAAGCAACTCAAATATTTTAGTAAAGGCATATTGAGATATGATATCAAAATTTCATATTTTTTTCATATCCATGTATGAAACTTGAATATCTTTTGAATAACACGGTGAGTTCCAATAACACGGCCGAGACGTTACCAACCACACTAGGCCCCCACCTAAGCGGTGCTAGTTATTAATGAGAAAATTCTCTTGCAGATTCTTGTTTTCGTCATGTGAAACAAAACAAACAAACAAAATACAACTTGATTGGTTATAAATAGCATTATATGATTCTGGATAAAAAAAAATTTGAAACTGGAGGCCATCTTTTTCAGGAAGGTTATTTCAGAATACAATATCTTTCTGCATAATATTCATGTAAAAATTGATTTGATTCAGTTTCATGATATTATTTTTATGCAAAACTTTAACCATCATCTGTTGAGTTAAAATCGACAGAACTGTGATGGTTTTTACACAAATTAATTCGCATTTAGGAACTTCGCGTTTCTGGAAAATAGTATGAAATAACCATATACTGCTCAACTTAGGTATTTCAGTTCTATGTGTTTTAAGAAGTGTATTTTTGAAACTTATTTATTTAAAAATGATATTTGCATGTGTTTGTGTCAATACATGTTCGTATGTATATGAAAGTTTTGAATGTTCGGTATAGTTGTGCAGTTGGCTATTGTGGTTTAGAATGAAAAATAAATCCGATTGGATGGATTAATTCAGGTTTTTATTATTCCTTATTACAAAACCCTTCAAAGTTGTGATAACTTTTTTGTTCGTTTGGCTCAGATTTTAACAGTTCGTTTGGCAAACAACATTCTCACCGCTCATCCCTCCTTCTGAGTATTTCTAGCAGAAACAAGCCTACAATTATTAGATAAGGGAGTTGTGCTTTTGTATGTGAATAATGATGAAATCAAAATACGTAAATTAAAATATACTGAAACCGCTTGTTCCACTACCGGTTGAAAAAAATTCTGGGACATTTTATGCTTTATGAACCAACCTAGAGGCGCCGTGTAGGAATATTTTCGAAAATTGATCCAACCATCTGATAACGTAGATAGGGTCGAACGGTCGAAGCAATAAATATCAGACATTCTCCTCTGGGAATGTTGTACCTCGGTTGCACTATTGGGAAATGAGGTGCAATTTATTTTACAGTCATGCTCTACAACCACTTTTCATGCGCGCGACAAATATGGTCAACGTTGCGGTCGCTAAAGTCTACCGTCATTTCTGAAGTATACATTTATTTTAATTAACTCACGTAAATGTATTATGAAATAAAATGTAAAACGATAATCATATGCATATGCACACTCTGTAGTGCATGGTGATATGCAAATTAACCTTTTGCATCTTTCTCGATGATCGCTAGCACCCTACATGCGTATTACGATAACATCGGTAGCAATTGCTGCTGTCTGGGTTCAGCAATAATGCATGCAAAAATTATCACTTCCGTCGCTCATAAGCATATTCATTTTCCACTGGACAACTCAAAGGCATTTACCATTTGCTGCCTCTGGCAAATGTGAGCTGTCCGATCGAAGCTGATCAACATAAGTAGTATTTATCATATGATACATCAAGATAATCAGATATTCTACATCATTATCTGCAGCTCGAAAACTGGAACTATCAATAATATTTTTCAATGTATCATTAACCTCACCAGAGCCAATCAAAAATAAGCAAAAACATGTGTTTGTATGGTTTGTGTCATTTTTGGAGATTAGTTATGAAGTGTAGCTACCGGCGCACAGTGTGTCCAAATCGAGAAACGGACGGCAAAACTATTTTTTCAAGTCCTATCTTATCCATATGTTCTAGAAAGTTGCTTCGTTTACTGCTGTCCTTCATTTCAAATTTCGCCGTATAGAGGGCGCCATACCTAACTTTTAAACGTGACTTGCTAGACGAATAGTTTCTTCTGCAAAGTTGTGTAGAGTTTTATTACAAAACTGTCTGCTGAATACCTCAAAACTCTAGAAATTGAGATTTCAAAGCAACAAGACGTTTTCTATAAAGGCTTTTTAAAAGCAGTTTTTCATCCATATGTTCAACTCTAAGGCCTAAAACATGACTGTATAAAATTGAGAGTGACGTGGTAAATCAAGATAAGCAGTTTCTAGTGATATATTGGTTATTTTATACTGTACTCATGAATAAAAACTGGAAAAAAGTGTTTTTAAAGGCTTTTTTCATTTGAGTTGAAATTCGAAAAGGCGCAAACGAATCCAAGCTTCAAGTTACTCGGTAAACAGTTTTGTAATAAAATTCTGCACAACTTTGCAAAAGAAACTATTCGTCTAGCAAGTCACGTTAAAAACTTCAAGAGTTTCACTCGTGAAGTTGATTTTCCAATTTTCATTGAAATTGAGTAATTTTTC
Organism: Wyeomyia smithii; assembly: GCF_029784165.1. Classification (NCBI taxonomy): domain Eukaryota; kingdom Metazoa; phylum Arthropoda; class Insecta; order Diptera; family Culicidae; genus Wyeomyia; species Wyeomyia smithii. Next base: position 129,951,556 of record NC_073696.1, read on the forward strand.
AAGTTGTTATTGTTATTTAAAATTTAGGTCAAAGTTGTTTCCAAATAGACATATCTTTAAAAATATTGCATTGAATTTGATGAAATTTTCACAGCAGATGCATCCCAAGTTGTAGTTTACGAAAATATTTTTTTTGGAGAAAAACATATTTTTTCAATAGTAACTATTTAAAACAATATGTTGAAAATCTATGTTCTGGGGCACTGAAAAATCTGAAAAAAAATCACAAGTCTTTTTGACTAAATTTCGAAACTTCCCTGAAAATTTCGAGGTAGTGTTATTTTTTTGTTAAAAAGATATGGGCTTCCAAAGTTGGTGCCGCAACGCATTTTCAAGCGAGAAATGCTTCTCTTAGCTCTCTGATTTCATGCCTAGGGCCTGGTGTCGAGCGCTTACTTATTTACTCCATGAAAGAACAAATGTACTGGTTGACTATAAGTTGATTCAAATGATAGAATCGTTAACACAAAACTTTTCAGCCTTTCAGTTCGGTTTTCGGTTTTTTATGATTAAGCACATATGTTGTACATTTCAGATATACAAAAACTCAGTGTTTAGTTTAAGTTTTCAGTTTTTTATTTTCCATGCTAAAAAAATAAGAATGCATATTTCTTCGTTTCAGGATAATACTTTTCTGTGAAACGATATTTCTGGGAAATAGTTTTCTGGGCATTGGTTCATTCCGGATAATAACGTTCTGGAGATAAGTACTTTTTGGGTAGCAGTTTGCTAGTAATTGGTACATTCTGGGATTTTGTTTTCTGGGGAAAAAGCTTCGGCGTTTTATTTTCTGGGGAATAGTTTTCGAGGAATTATTAAACAATCTATTAGAGCATTACCATTAATGCTCATACATACTCGATATTATTTCGCTTTATGAAATATACTAAAACCATGCCAAAACCGTTTTCGTAGAATCACCGTTTTGTTCGATTCAAGATCTGTTTTTTTATAGATGGGTAAGAAATTGCTGATATGTGGACAAACTCCTAGAATTTCGATATTTGATCAAAATAGCACCACTGTTGCCCCTTAAGGTGAAATGTGTTCAATCTCGGAGGAGTTTTTGCGTCAGAATACATGAAAAATCATGAAAAAAAAGCCAAGGCAAAATAAATGTTGCACTGTGTAATCAATATATAGCTAACCTTCTGTAGTTATTATTAAAGTGAAATATTTTTTAATAAATAAATGTGTCAGGTGGAAATTCACTTCACCATGTCGTCTCCCGACTCAGCCGGATATCTCCGGTATGAGTCGGTGCGTCCATCTGCCCTTTGTGGAGTTGGACCATTCCCGCTGCCAGCGGAGCATCGAGAATGACCTTCTGGTACCTCGTATGCCCCTTGTGTCACGTTGGTCGAAACACTCTCTGTCCTCCTTGATGGCGATGCTGATAGGCATCATGCCGGACAAGACACAGATTGCATCGTATGACACCGTACGATACGCACTCGCAACTCTCAGGCACATGAGCCTGTAGGTACTTTCCAGTTTACCACGGTAACTGTTAGTACCTAGCGCTCTGGACCACACTGGCCCACCATACCTAAGTATGGACGAAACCACGCTGGCAAGAAGTCTTCGCTTGCTGCCATAAACTATGAGCTATTGGACATCATACGAGATAGTGCTGCAATCGCCGATGAGGCCCTCTCACAGGCATAGTCGACGTGACTCCCGAACGTGAGCTTGTCGTCCACCATAACCCCCAAGAGCTTCAGGGATCGCTTCGAGGTGATGGTGCAGTCTCCGACTCTGACCACCGCCTGTTGCTCCGATTTAAGGTTGTTCACAACCGTGACCTCCGTCTTATGATGCGCGAGCTCCAGTTTCCTGGAGCGCATCCAGTCCTCGACTTGCGTATAAAGTGCGCGGCCGTCAACTCGACCTCTTCGATAGACTCGCCGTAAACCTTCAGCGTTATGTCGTCTGCAAAGCCGACGATCACAACCCCTAGAGGGAACTTGAGTTTCAACACTCCGTCATACATGACATTCCACAACACCGGGCCCAGGATAGAACCTTGCGGAACTCCTGCGGTAATTGGGACGCACTTCTGACCCTCCTCCGTGTCGTAAACAAGTACTCGATTCTGGAAATAATTTTCCAGAATCTTGTTCAGCGACACCGGTACATGGATGCTCCTGAGCGCGAGCGCTATGGAGTCCCAACTGGCACTATTGAACGCATTCTTCACGTCGAGCGTGACGATTGCGCAGTAGCGTATTCCCCTTCTCTTGCGCAGGATTGCTACCTCCGCCGTCTTGATGACGGAAGAGATTGCGTCCAGCGTGGACCTGCCCTTCCGGAAGCCGAACTGGTTACTTGCCAGACCGTGTACACCCTCCGTGTACCTCACCAGTCTGTTGAGGATGATCCTCTCAAGCACCTTGCCCGCGGTGTCCAGCAGGCAGATAGGCCTATATGCCGATGGGTCCCCTGGCGGTTTCCCAGCCTTCGGCAATGAGCCCAGTCTCTGCCGCTTCCACTTGTCCGGAAAGAGACAGTCATCCAGGCACCTCTGCATGACTGCCCTGAACAGCCCGGGGGCCGTTTTTATCGCCAGCCTGATCGCCATGTTAGGGATACCATCCGGTCCCGGTGCCTTGCTCACCTTTAGGGATTTGGCGATCACGATGAGTTCCTCATTCGTAACCCTTGCCTCCTCCCCTGCCTCGACACGGCTGTCGTCGCTCACGGATTGGATGCTAGGCAGGTTGGCCGACCATCTCTGGTCTATGTCTGAGATACTGGAACGTCGGACGTGAGACTCGACCGCCGGAGGCCAAGGACTTGGCTCGTGGCGTGGCGTTTCCATTCCTAGGTTGGCGAGTCCTAGGCATGGTGGCGCCGCACGCTCGCGATAGCATAGCAACTAGTTGGTCAGCAGTCGGGCGGAGCCAACTGCCCCCCTCGCGCTCCCTTCTCATTGCCTCTTCGAAAACCTCGGCATCAAAGTGCGATGTCTTCCACCCGCGAACGGTCGGAGTGTTGGCTCTACCCGTCGCTTGCCGCCTCTCGTTGTTGTCTACACTATAACAGACCGCCTGGTGGTCGCTATTAGTGTAGCCATCGTCTACCCTCCAGTTCTTGATCAGTCCTGGGCTGGAGAACGTCACGTCGATGATCGACTCCGCACCATTTCTGCTAAATGTACTTTTGTTCCCAACGTTGGCCAGATCAAGGTTGAGTTTTGGAAAAGCCCCCAACAGGATCTGGCCCCTCTGGTTCGTGAAGCGACTTTCCCACTCAACAGCCCAAGCGTTGAAGTCGCCCGCCACCACCAACGGCGTTAGGCCCGTTAGCTCCATGGATAGGAGGTCGACCATCTGGGTGAACCTTTCGGTAGACCAACGTGGCGGAGCATAGCAACTGCAGTAGAACACTCCGTTCACCTTAGCAACTACGTACCCTTCTTCTGAGGTTGAGACAACCTCCTGAACCGGGAACTTGCTCGTCGTACATATGGCCGCCAAACTGGACTTATCCGCAACCCAGTTACCGTTTCCGGGAGGGATGCGGTAGGGATCCGATATGACGGCGATGTCCGACAACGACTCAGTGGCTGCTTGGTGTAGCAGCTGCTGAGCCGCGAAGCAATGGTTCAGGTTCAGTTGCGTCACCCTAAAGCCCGTGGTTTCGCAGCCGGCTTACCGGCTGGGTACCTGCAGCCTCCCATAAAGTGTTTGGCGTCCCGTTTCCCGGAACATACCATGCACTTGGGAGACTTCCCACAGTCCTTTGCTTTATGGCCTGCACCTCTACATCGCCTGCACAGCTGGCTTCTATCGGGCCCCTTGCAGGTCCAGGACTTATGTCCGCCCTCGAAGCACCGGAAGCAAATGTCTGGTTGCTGAAATATGCCCAGAGGACATACAGACCAGCCGACCTTCAACTTGCCCTCCCTCAGGGCCAGGTTAGCGTTCGCCGACGGTAGTCGGAAGGTAGCTATCTGGGTCCCCGCCGGACCTTTGCGGAGGCGGATTGACTCCTTAGCCACCTCCACCCCGCACTTCGCTTTTAGGGCTTGTGCAATGTCGCACCCCTCAGTGATTTCGTCCAGGTTTTTAAGCTGGAGAGTCACTTCTGAGGTGAGTGCCCGCACTTGCACCTCATTCCCTAGGACCTTTTCAGCTACCGTTTTGTAGGTAGCCCCCTTGTTCTTGGCGTCCTTCCGGAGCTCAAGTATCATCTCGCCAGTGTGAGATCGGCGGATACTCCGCACATCCATTCCCCCCTCATCTTCTTCAAGACTTCTGAGTACTTCGACCCATCCGTCTTGAGTATAAGGGCATCACCCCTACTCCGCGCCTTTTTGACCTTTTTTGGTCCTCTGGCCGCTCCGCCATCATGTCGCGTCGCACCTTCCCGACGCTTCCTACCCTCTACGGTAGTCCAAGGGTTGCCCGTAGCCTCCACCTGTGCCTTTTCCGCGGTGGACCTTGAACCGGTTGGCGTGTGTTCCCGTGGGAGTAGCACGACCAATCGTTTCTTGGTGTTCCCGGGGGCCGTTTCCCCCGGGGACTGCCTCGTTCGCTTAGCGACCTGCCCCGTAGAGCAGACCGACGCGAACGAGGAGGCGTCTGTCTGCACCTCTTTAGATGCAGTCGCCCTCCCGGTCCTGGCCGCTTTCTCGGCCGCCTTCACCCTAGCTACGAGTTCTTCGTGCTCCTTTCTGGCTTCATCAATGGTGCTCCGAAGCAGGAGGAGGCTCTGCTTCAGGTCGCCAGCGATGTTTCACCTGTTCGCCAAGAACTCGATTATGGCATCGAGTTGTTCAGACAGCGCCGCCACTCTTGGCCGCGTGTCCATACACCTTTCGACGGCCTTGACTAGCAAGGGACCATCTACCGAGATGTCTGGTGTGGACATCGACGGATTCGCCGTTTTTCCACCTCCAGACTTCGCCGCATCCGTCTCCGCCTTCTTCTGCGGAGACCGCTGGATACCACCTCTTGCGAAGGGATTTTGTAATCCCCCCGCACTCGTCTCTTTCGTTTTGAATGTGTTCATCTTGATGTTAAATGGGTCCCCCTTCCAGCCGCTATCCTTGTCCATGGTGGAGTAGTCGCCTATGTAGTCCCATGGTGGTCTATGCCGAAGCAGTGAGCTCATGGCTAGGGTAAGCAGTCATAGCGCCTTATGGGCAACTATGACTCCACCGACCGGCGAAAGTCAGAAACAACCATCTGATCCTACTCCTGCCTGATTCCCACCAGGCAATAGACTCGGAACGTACTGGAAGGCCTGCCAGGTTTTATGGGACGGAGACCCCTGCACCGGGTACCACCTCGCCATTTCAAGCCGTTGTCACACGACTTTACTAAGAGAGCTCGATGCAGGTGCCAGCCCGAGGATGCGGTACCATTCCGAAATCCAGCTCATATCCGTTCACTACGCTGCCAGTTGCCATAATCGGGACCTTACTGGCATCAGTCCCGATGGGCGGGTAAGTGCTTTTGGGTGTTGGGAGCGGCTCTATTCGCTCCGTCAGAGGTGCTTCCGGGTGATTGTGGCTTTTGCGAGGAGTCGACTGTCCCTGGTCCGACGCTCACCACCCCTAGGCGGCCTCCCGCTGCTGGTCCGGGACTGTTCGGTACTGTCAGTGGTCACACCTGTATTGTGCGCCCTCGACGATCGCCACACGTCGACCCGTGGTGGCATGCAGCTCTGCCGACTAGTGTCGCTACTAGTGTCGCTATAAGCAAGCGTGCACATGCATTGTCAAAGACAAAAACCATCAGTAATACCACAGATAACAGACATCCAAGCTAGAACAAAAAACTCCAGAAATCGTGTGGAAGATTTCAAATTTTTACTCGTTTGGAATGCTAACGACATCTTCCTGCAACTTGCGACTTTAACCACTTTAGTGATGGCAGCGCTGGTTTACGGTCAAAGCTGCCAGACGCATGAAAATTCTTACAGATTATACAGTCGCTGTTTATGCAACGATTTTGTGAGGTTTATGTATTTATTTTTTCAAACCAACACTAAAACAAACAAATTTATCGCAAATATACAGAGGGATTGAATAAAGAAGTCGATAATGCACACATTACGACTGCTCAAAATTTCTACATTTAAAAACGGCAACCATTCTCATTGCGATAATATCGATAAAAGTTGGAAAACTATCGATTTTATCTAATCATTGACCACTAAGTGTTCTTAGGGCCACCATACTGCGTATTGCGACATGCTAAAAAACCGTTGCGTCTTTTTACACATGAAGCAAAGTTAGCTTGGATATCTGTTATCTGTGGTAATACCGCTTGTATTGATTAAGGCAAGCGTGCGCATCAGCAAAGACAAAAACCGTTTTACGAAAATAAGTTAGTAAGCAATAAGCTCACATGGTGGCGCATGAGTGTAACGTTTCGGATAAGGACGAAGATTTTTCAGTATTTTTGTTCTCAGAGGCACGTCTGTTTGTATGTGCTTTAACTATTGCAACCTTTTCCAGATGAATAGAACATACATATAGTCTCTATTTGGAAAAAAGGTAAGCATACATGGTTCCCTGAAAAGGTGTGAAGCAATAATAAGCCGTCCGCTGCAAACACTTGAATACGATGGTATTGAACATCGCTTCAACTCAATGCAGGAAGCATTGAGGAACGCAAAGGTATGAAAAATGAGTCAACGAGACGTGCTCAATCAAAACAGTTTGCGAAAAAGGTAAGAACAACATTTTTCTCATCTCATTGCACGCTAGAGCATATCGAGGCAGTTCTCTACCATTACCAGTATCTTGTAATCATCAGGAATTATAAATTATCCACGGTCCAACGAATATGCGTTCTTCCTCAAGTTGCGAAACGATACTTATGCCTGCTTATGTTTATACTCCATGCACATGACCGAACTTGTACGGAGCGCGTCTTTCTTTAGTACTTACACTTTCCCGCTTTGGAAGGATGATTACGATGTAAGGCCCCGCGCGAGCTGCAACGGATATGCGGAGTATGCAGTCCCCCATCAGACACGTATTACCCACAAACCAAAACCAGATGAAATCGACCGACAATGCTGCGTGGGTAAGAGGTAAAACTCGACACTAACCATAAAAAGTAAGGATTAATTAAAACGTTGAAAAATAAAACCTGACTATTAAAAGCAGACCATCATGCGTTCGCATACAAAGTTTTCACATTATTATCTCAATTACTTTTGAGGTAATTTATGATGGTCTGGAGGTACTATTTAAAAGGTGAATTGAAAATATAAGTGTATGCATTTAAAGTAAATTATGCTGAATATTCAATGTACCATGCATCTAATATATGAAAAGCTTCAAATATACACCGCGGTAGCAATAATCCTGAAATCGCAAATTTTTAAGTCAACTTTTTTAAGCAAACTTTCAACATCAATTTTTATTTAATTCTATTTTTTTTTTCAAGTACGACGTGCTCTGTCTGTCACTGATTTTCAAATGTAATACAAGGCTCTTCCTCTTTGTTAAAAAAAATGCAAAGTTCCTCTCCTTACAAGACTAATGCAAGTCTGTCTTTTTACCCCGAAATGGGTTTTGGGTTGTCGTACAGGCCACAGCAGCATTTAAAAGAACAAGCTCGAGATTATTTAGGTTAAAATTTTGACATGCAAGAGATTTCTTTAAGTTAACGTGCACTTGAAATTATGATAATTTGATTATACTTTCTTGATTCAAACCATACATCAATTTTGTATGTGAATTATTTCAAAAGTATATATTTTACATACAAGCAGAATTCCTCTGGATATTCCTTGTTTTTACCTTGTTTTAACCTTTATGTTCGAACACCGTTATGTGAATTTTAAACCTCTCGTTGTGTATCTAGGTCTGTTTCTTTAAAATAAATACAGTTAGCATGACGACGATTTCTGCAACGAATTTGGCGCGTTTTGTTTAAGACGAAACAGATACTAAATAGCACTCGGAAGTAAATATGTATTTTATGTAGTGATTCTGCTGCAGGGAGTCACCATGTAGGTCATAGGAATAAAGTCCTTTCCGTTAATACAAGGCCCAAAAGAGGTCTGCAAAAGAAAGCCGAACATAACATGACGAAATCATAAACGAGCAGGACGCCCCGACTTTGGTTCTGCTTCGTTTCACAAAATACTGATTTTTTATATCGCATCACGAACATACGAAGTTATGAACGCGGGTCTTTTTGAAACCTTCACGGTCGGTCAAGGGCAATGAGCCAGCCAACTTTATTGTACAACGGCATTCACCAAACTTTCTGACTGGTACCCAAAGAGACGAAACTAATTACCAAGTGCACAAATGTATGCACGAAAGACGACAGACGAGCATTATAATGGTATCCACATAAGCTGATGAAACACTCCGATGGCCAGACAGCAGAATTATAATGCTTTGTTTGTAATGTTTGTGTGAAATTCAAAAATCGAAACAGCTATTATTTTGCAACAACTTCACCATGTCGTATGTTCTCGATTGGTCGTCAAATAAAACATATATGTAGTTCACAAGCCAAATTTCAACGCAATACCTCAAAAAGGAACAAAGTAACCTCACAGATAACAGACATCTGAGCTAGAACTAAAAACTCCCGAAATCGCGTGTTAGAAAATTCTTACTGGTTTGGAATGCTAACGACATCTTTCTACAATTTGTGGCTTTTACTATATAACCCAAGTAACAAAACGGGTTTTATCAAAGTTTTATAGCGTTGTTTTGGCTGTATTAGGCGCTATAAAACTATGATAAAACCAATATTGTTACTAGGGAATCGCAATGAGAAGGGTTGCCGTTTTTTTGACGTAGAAATTTTAAGCAGTCGTTATTTGTTAATAATTGACAATTTTATTCAAGCCCCTTTTATATTTGGTATAAATCTGTGAGAATGCTCATGCGTCTGGCAGTTTGACTATATTCCAGCGTTGCCATGGTTAAAACCATCGCCAATCAATTTGTTGACCAATTTTACATAAGAAATGCTATATTTAAGGTATCCTGTCCAACGGCTTTTAATTAATGGGAATTTGGGTTCATTTTTTCCAGTGTGCGTTGATCGAAAATTGACATCGCCAACCAGCGTTGTCATTCTGTGCCGAACACGCATCAGTACTGGACGTGTTTGGTGATCGGTCCGATAGAGTATAAAACAAAAGACGTGTGAACAAGTGTTGGCATTGTTTGCCTGGTCGAGTGAAATAAATCCGGGTTCAAGGTCGTGCCTTTGTGCAACTGTTTCGCATCGTGACTGCCAGCTGGTGCGCAAGCCGATTTGGCTGCTGGCTGGATTGTGCTACAGCAGTGGACGAGACACAAACGAGGAAAAAGAAGAAGCCATCAGTGTCAGCGAGTTGTATCGCTGTGTGGAGTGATCTCACACCTGGCTCGCTGCTGGTGGCTGTTTGGTGCTGCTGTATTGGTGCTGCTGGCTGTAACGGCTGCTACTTCGAACGATCGGACAACCAACCTTACTGGAAGGGAGAAATAAAAAGGTACGTGTTCTTGTCAGCGCTAGTGCGCTAGACTTAGCGCAATGGATGTAGATCCCTCGCCTCCCGCGCCACCATCCCCGAACCCCTCTGATTCTGACCCTTCTGTTACCCCCTCCCCTGTTCATTCTTCAGTCCCCCCTCGCCCCAGGCTTTACCCAGACGGAGCCCAGGGCAGCTATACTGTTTATTTTCGGCCAAAGGCAGGACCGAAATCGAAAAAGTTGAACCTCTTGCAGATTTCTAAAGACCTGACGAAGGAGTACAAGGGCGTGACCGAAATTTCCAAGGTCCGGCCTAACAAGCTCCGTGTCGTGGTCGGTAACCTGAAAGAGGCCAACGATATAGCTTGCTCTGAGCTCTTCACACGCGAGTATCGCGTTTACATATCCGCACGAGACGTGGAGATCGACGGTGTCATAACCGATTCGAGTCTGTCCGTCGAGTGTATACTGCAAAGTGCCAAAGGGTGCTTTAAGAACAAAACGTGTCCCGAAGTAAAGGTGCTCGACTGCAAGCAATTGCGGTCAGCATCGATCATCGGTGGCAAAACAGTATACACTCCGTCAGACTCGTTTCGAGTTACGTTCGCCGGGTCTGCACTACCAAGCCACGTCTCGATCCACCGGGTTCGTCTCCCTGTGAGGCTCTACGTGCCCCGCGTCATGAACTGCCTGAATTGCAAGCAGTTAGGCCATACAGCCGCCTACTGCTGCAATAAGGCACGTTGTGGCAAGTGTGGGGAGTCTCATGCGGAAGATTCTTGCAGTGTTAACGCTGAAAAGTGTATTCACTGCGGAGAAAATCTGCATGAGCTCTCGACATGTGCGGTGTACATGCAGCGCAGGGATAAAATAAAACGGTCTCTCAAAGAGCGTTCAAAGCGTTCCTACGCTGACATGCTGAAGAAGACCGTTACCACTTCTCCCGTTACTTCGAACCCCTTCGATCTGTTGTCCTCTGATGAAACCGATTCTGACGATTCACCAGCGGGAGCGTCTTACGCCAATCCTGGGGAGTCTAGAAAGAGGAAAAATATTTCCTCTCCTAAACTTCCCAGAAAAGGTCCTAAGATTTCTCAAAGTGAAATGAAAGTTACAAACAAACCAAACAGTGCTGCGGAAAAACCGAAGCAAACTCCTCCTGGGCTGGCAAATTTAAAGTCCCAGAAGGAGTTCCCAGCACTGCCAGGAACATCTAAAACCCCAGTTGCTCCTTTTACACTCCCAGTTGATGAAACAAACTCTGGATTAGTGAAATTTTCTGACATTGTGGACTGGATTTTTGAAACTTTCAATGTACCCGATCCAATTAAAATTTTTCTTACAGCATTCCTCCCAACAGTTAGATCATTTTTGAAGCAGTTGACTGCCCAATGGCCTCTCCTTGCAGCGATTGTATCCTTCGATGCCTAATTCAACTGCGTATATGAAGGATTCTATCTCTGTCTTACAGTGGAATTGTAGAAGTATTTTACCAAAAACTGATTCGTTTAAAGTTTTGATAAATAAAAACAAATGCGATGCATTTTCCCTTTGTGAAACTTGGCTTACTTCAAATATTGATCTCAACTTCCATGATTTTAATATTATTCGCCTTGATCGAGACACCCCATATGGAGGAGTACTTTTAGGGATTAAAAAGTGCTATTCTTTCTATCGTATTAACCTCCCCTCGATTCCAGGCATCGAAGTTGTCGCATGTCAAATGACAATACAAGGTAAAGAGCTTTGTATTGCCTCAATATATATTCCCCCCAGAGCACAGGTTGGGCAACGGCTGCTCTTTGATTTAATAGAACTTCTTCCCTCGCCACGTTTGATTTTGGGAGACTTCAACTCTCATGGCGTGGCTTGGGGTTCCCCATACAATGATAACCGCTCCTCTTTAATCTATAACCTTTGCGATGACTTCGACATGACTATTTTAAACAACGGTGAAATGACACGTATCCCGAAACCTCCAGCGCGCCCAAGCGCTTTGGATCTATCCTTATGTTCGACGTCGCTACGGTTGGATTGCACATGGAAGGTAATCCTCGATCCTCACGGTAGCGACCATCTGCCTATTCTTATTTCATTTACTAACGGGTCAACTCGCATGCGACCAATTGACATTCCGTATGACCTCACACGAAATGTCGATTGGAAGTTATACGAGGAAATGATTTCAAAAGCGGTCGAGTCGATTCAACATCATTCACCACTTGAAGAATACAACCTCCTCGCGGGCTTGATTCTCGACGCCGCGTTGCAAACCCAAACGAAGAAATATCCCGGCGTAACGATCAAAGAACGGCCTCCCACTCCGTGGTGGGACCAAGAGTGCTCCGATGTCTACACGCAAAGATCCGACGCGTTTAAGGCCTACCAGACGGGAGGTATACCTGGCGACTATTTACGGTATTCGGAGCTTGATACCAAGCTTAAAAGCTTGGCTAAAGCAAAGAAACGTGGATATTGGCGTCGGTTCGTGAACGAGACGTCGAGGGAGACATCGATGAGCACTCTTTGGAACACAGCCCGAAGAATGCGGAATCGCGTAACGGTCAACGAAAGCGAGGAGTCTTCAAGTAGGTGGATATTTGATTTTGCCAGGAAAGTATGTCCGGACTCTGTTCCTGAGCAAAATATTGTTCGCGATGCGTCTCCGGGCCACGACGCGATAGAATCACCTTTTACGATGGCAGAATTTTCAGTTGCCCTCCTGTCCTGTAACAATAACGCGCCTGGATTAGATAGAATCAAATTCAACTTATTGAAGAATCTACCCGGCAATGCCAAGAGGCGCTTGTTGAACTTGTTCAATAAGTTCCTGGAGCAAAACATTGTACCGCAGGATTGGAGGCAAGTGAAGGTGATCGCCATCCAAAAACCAGGGAAACCAGCTTCTAATCACAACTCTTATAGGCCGATTGCAATGCTATCCTGTATCCGGAAATTGATGGAAAAAATGATACTCCGTCGTTTAGACCACTGGGTCGAATCAAATGGTCTACTATCAGAAACTCAATTTGGCTTCCGCCGTGCCAAAGGGACGAATGATTGTCTTGCGTTGCTTTCAACAGATATTCAGCTGGCGTATGCTCGTAAAGAACAAATGGCGTCTGCGTTCTTGGACATTAAGGGGGCTTTTGATTCCGTTTCTATTGACATTCTTTCGGGTAAACTTCACCGACAAGGATTTTCTCCAATTTTGAACAATTTTTTGCACAATTTGTTGTCCGAAAAGCACATGCATTTTACGCATGGCGATTTGGCAACTTTTCGCATTAGCTACATGGGTCTTCCCCAGGGCTCATGTTTAAGCCCCCTTCTTTACAACTTTTATGTAAATGACATCGACGAATGTCTGGCAAATTCATGCACGATAAGACAACTTGCAGACGACAGTGTAATCTCTGTTACAGGAGCCAAAGCTGCCGATTTGCAAGGACCATTGCAAGATACCTTGGACAATTTGTCTGCTTGGGCTTTACAGCTAGGTATCGAATTCTCTCCGGAGAAGACTGAGATAGTAGTTTTTTCTAGGAAGCATGAACCTGCTCAGCTTCAAACACAATTAATGGGTAAAACGATTTCTCAGGTTTTGGTACACAAATATCTTGGTGTCTGGTTCGACTCTAAAGGCACCTGGGGTTGTCACGTGAGTTATCTGATGAAAAAATGTCAACAAAGAGTGAATTTTCTTCGTACAATAACCGGACAATGGTGGGGAGCCCATCCAGGAGACCTTATAAGGCTTTACCAAACAACGATATTGTCTGTTATTGAATACGGGTGTTTCTGCTTCCGCTCCGCAGCAAACACACATTTGATCAAACTGGAGCGAATACAATATCGTTGTTTGCGTATCGCCTTAGGTTGCATGCAGTCGACCCATACGATGAGTTTGGAGGTTTTAGCTGGAGTACTACCATTGAAAAACCGCTTCTGGAGCCTGTCTTCTCGTATTCTAATCAAATGTGAGGTCTTGAACCGTCCCGTGATTGAAAATTTTGAAAGGTTAATCGAACTTAATTCTCAAACCCGTTTTATGACATTGTATTTCAATCACATGTCCCAAAATATTAACCCTTCTTCGAATATTCCAAATCGTGTCGACTTATCAAATACTTCTGATTCTACTGTGTTTTTCGATACATCCATGATAGAAGAAACTCGTGGAATCCCGGATCATTTACGCGTGCAGCAGATCCCTAAAATTTTTTCCAATAAATATCGAAACATCAACTGCGACAATATGTACTACACTGACGGATCACTTCTTGATGGGTACACTGGCTTCGGTATCTTCAATAACAATTTAACCGTCTCCCATAAGCTCGATAATCCTGCTTCTGTTTACGTCGCAGAATTAGCTGCAATTCAGTACACCCTAGGGATTATCGAAAAAATGCCCACGGACCATTATTTCATCTTTACGGACAGTCTCAGTTCCATTGAGGCTCTCCGATCGATGAAAGATGTTAAGCACTCTCCGTATTTCCTGGGGAAAATACGGGAACATCTGAGTGCTTTATCCGAAAAATCGTATCAGATTACCTTAGCGTGGGTCCCTTCTCACTGCTCGATACCGGGTAATGAGAAAGCGGACTCTTTGGCTAAGGTGGGCGCAACAAACGGTGATATTTATGAAAGACCAATTGCCTTTAATGAATTTTTCGCACTTGTACGTCAGAATACGATCATCAGTTGGCAAAATGCTTGGACCAGAGGGGAATTGGGAAGGTGGTTACATTCCATAATCCCCAAAGTATCGACGAACCCGTGGTTCAAGGGGTTGGATGTAGGTCGGGATTTCATTTGCGTGATGTCCCGGCTTATGTCCAATCACTATAGATTTGACGCGCTCCTCCGTCGTGTTGGGCTCGGGGAAAGTGGTATCTGTGCCTGTGGTGAAGGTTATCACGACATAGAGCATGTGGTTTGGTCATGCCCTGTACACCGTGACGCCAGGTCTAAATTGATAGCTTCCCTGCAGGCCGAGGGTAGACAGCCGGCTGTTCCTGTTCGTGATGTCTTGGCGAGCCGTGACCTACCCTACATGACCCTTATATACGTTTTCCTTAAATCCATCCATGCCCCAGTCTAGTCCCGTTCCCCTCCGTCTACACCCAACAAAACGACAAGAACACGTTTGAACCTTAAGCATAAAACCAGCAACCAGACCCCGCACAATAGAACCAGGACCCAAGGACTACGAGCCTCTGTCCCAACTCACGACATCGTGGCTCAACAGAACGAATCCATACATGCCATTCGACGATTATCAGACGACCATTGAACAACAAAACACTGATTGGAAATCCCATGCTAGTTTTAAGTTAGACTTAATTTCAGCTCGTAGTCGGCAGCGAGGATAAAAAATTTGCTTTAGTATTTAAGTCATCAGATATAATTGGCGCCGTTAAACATTAAATTGTATTTGTGCCGTGTCAAATAAATGTTATGTGAAGAAAAAAAAAAAAAAAAACCAGCGTTGCCGGTGCTATCAATGTTTTGACTGGCTGTCGTGTGTACCAAAAAGAGAAGCACACATTTTCATTTGACATGTCTCTAAGGGTGAATTTGTGTAGGTGTGAAGAGGCACGTTTGCCTTCGCCATGACAATGACAGCAGTCGCCAATTGTTGGGAACGGTTGGCGGCAAAAATAGAAATAATTCTATTTTTGCAACAACAACAAGCGACGGTCGACCGCTGTGTTCTGATTGGTCGAAAAGGAACGGAACGGTAGCGGTTGACCGCTGCAACGGTTAGTCTGATACAGGCTTAAAGCAGTATTTCATGTTTTCAGACCGGTTTGAACCATCATTCTCATTACCCTCTCTGTTTATTATTAACATCAGCCGCATCGGAAAAATGCTTGGAACATAGGGTAGCAAACGGCTTCAGCAGCGGTTTTCTTCGGCAGGTTTATGCATAAGATTGTTACAGAAAACCTGCCGTAGAAAACCACTTCCGAAACCGCTTCGCTACCCTATTTTTTATTTTAGAATGCCTTGCACACTTTGTTTCTGAAAAACTTCAGTCAGCCTTAGCGTCAGCCTTAACATGCCTTGACCCAAAATAGGCAGTTGTAAAAATGTGTTTGTTGACCTTTATCACCGAAAAACTTTTTTGATACATACAGTGCAGTGCATCTTGGAAAACTGGAATACAAAATATTGCCATGTTTTCCGGATTGACCCTGGGTATTTCCACAATCGAAGACTCACACTTTTTTGCTATTTTGAATCTAATAAAAAAAACAAAAAAATTAACAGGCGTACGAGGAGTCACTTCACGGTGAAATCAAAGTGCAGTGAATGAAGTCCTATTACGGGACTCACGTAAGTGAGAAAACGTCGCAAGGTGACATCTGCCGTGAAATCTGGGTTATTATGAGTGTCATATGAGTGAAGTGGAAACGGAAAAAGCAACGTTTCGCGTGGAATTATTTCACGACCATTTTGAAGGGTGAAATGATTCCACGAAGATAGGGAAGTTTAAAAATCGATTGATTTGTAATCTAGTGATAATATATATGGGATTTACTTTCCATTAACAAGGCTAATCTTTTTTTTTTCCTTGAAAAAAATCGACTTTCTAGGACTTACAAATTTTTGAGCTGCGGCCGGTGGAACGTAAGGGAAAAATTTACCTTCGAATTTCGTTTAGTGGTAGGGCTCAAAAGTTTCCTCTTGTCGAAAAATGTCCCCATACAAAACTTCAGCTCAATCGACTTTCCGGGACTTGAAATTTTTGAGCTGGGAAACCCGCTCATTTCACTTGTCCTATTCTCTATTTCACTTCACTGTCAATCTCACTTCACGGAGGTGATTTTTGTCACCTCACTTGAGGTGGAACTGGGAATCGGTCTCAAAAAGTGAAGTGAGCGTGAAAGTGAAATATATTACACCGTGAAGTGACTCCCGTAATAAGCACTTTCGTTTCGGATGACGTAACATGGTGTGACTCCCTTTCAAATACATCGTCAAAGATATGTAAAACCTGTATCATAGAAACACGCTTAGCACTCGAAACCCCGTATGCACCAATTTACCAACTACAAACTGATTTTCAATGTGTTAAACGTATATTCAGTTATCTAAGGTAATGAGCTCTTCTGTACAAAACTTTAACTTTTATGTTTAACCTAAAATAAATCTACTATCTTAACTATATATGTAAACAAGCGCAACGCAGACTGTTTATTTAAATAAACCAGCTACTTCGACTGATGCAGAAGAGAATTCTAAAAATCTAACAAGAGAATTTCATTGAAAAACACACACACACACACACACACATTACACGCCATACGACAGCTTTCGCAAAAAAAATAACTCTGTTTATGTGTATTTCTGCCTGATCCTTGAGCCGCTGCAGTGAATCGTGAAGCATGGAGTAAATACACTAATATAACATAATGCTTCGCTGCATCGCGGCTATGATCAGAAGAACGAAAGCAGTAAATGCAAGTTGCATGCATTTTAACCCGTTCCGAAAGGAAGGAGTTTATTTATTACATGCCAGATACGCGGTCGAATTCATTTAACGAATAAATTATTACACCGATCGGGCCAACGATTAGCTTGTCACGAGTGCCTGTATTAAACCCAATAGCAAGCAACAAGCAAGAGATGAATAGATAAAGAATGAATGACTAAACTTTGCAGGGTTGGCTGAAGGGTCACTTCTATGGTAAGAACACTTTGATGATCAGACTTTATTCTAGTGAGGTAACCTGCCAGTATATCGGCAAGTGACAAGGTTGTTTTATTGTTAGCCGTTTCGTTTCATACTAAGATAATCAGAAGTCGTTTACCTTAAAGCCCTAGAGTTAAAGTTTGGACGACTGTCACTGAAAAGTTCCAATCGAGTTTTGAGTTCCAATCGAACATAAGAATGTTTGACATGTCAAGTTTGTTTTAGTAGATGGGAAGTATTGTGATTTAGCAATAGCAAAATGCGAAAAAAGAGATGAAACTCGAATATAATAAAAAACAAAACAATGAATTCCAAAAATCTCCACGATATTTTATTTTTTAAATGGTTACAAAAATCATAACGCCATAGACCTCCTTTTCATTGTCTCTGATCTTTTGCTTCTGATTAATTTTTAATTCTGTTTTTCCTCACTGTTGACAACTGGATGAGATTCTGAGTTACTACGGCTGTTGGTGATACATGGAATTTTCAACGGACCTTTGGTAGCTTGTTTGGAGTGAGCGTAATCAATCGACATATTATACGGTGTCTCATTGAGCCACAAACTTATACACAGGTCCCTGTAACTTTTAGTGCTTTTCCATTCTCCGACGCGAAGCATAAATCATCGTGATTAAAGTGGAACTGCAAAACATTTTTTTTATTCGGATTGATATTTTCAAAACGCCAAACTTACGCTACAAAGACGTGTCGTTTCTGTTATTAAAAAATCCTCCGGTAATTAACAAAACTCAAGCCATTTTCGGCGATGATTTTTATTGGTGAGGAATCGAGAATAGCTTATGTTTTCAAAATTTCGTGATGTTCGACTTGAACAGAATAGAAAACAGCACTTAATTTATTTTCACTACTTTATGTAACAAAACAAACTGAAACTGAAAATATGAGTAGTCATGTAATGACTTTTATTTTTTGCAATGTTGCTGGCGGGCTTCGAAATGGTCACGGTAGAACCACTTTTCACTGCGATAATCGACTTCTTCTTCCTATGACGCTACCAAGGCTCGCTGTCGGAATACATTCTTAAACAAACATGTCAAATGAGTATCGCCATCACGAAGTTATTTTCCTCAAACGTATTTCGACATTTTTTTCTAGAAATGAGAATTACGCCCGTTGAGTGCGTGTATTCTGGAAATTATTTATATCATTGATCTTGTAATAATATTTTTCAACATAAATGAACGAAGTAGACAGAAATAGTCCGAAATAACATCGCTTAACGATTGACAGTGTGCATCTATTTGATACGCGAGTGTCGTTTGACTATCCTTTTCTTTCTGTAAGCTGAGCGGCGATGGTTTGGTTATTTTACATTTACGAGCGAAAGCCGACTGTGACGCACGCTAAGAAAGCGAGATCAAATGAAAATGGTGACCGTTTACAAGCCTGGTTGCTGGTTCTTTGAAATTTTTAGAATGGCTGCCAGATCGACGGAAATTTAGTCGGCCAAACTTTAACTCTAGGCCTTTAGTTTACCTATCTTAAAGATGGCGTTGTTCGTAAATATTTGACAATCAGTTATAGTGAACAGTGCAGTTCATTTGTAAACATGAGAAAAAATGGCCGTCATTGCATGATTCAAAAATTTACCTAAGGGTTGAACTCCAACCAAACTCAAAACAAACCTCGGTTCTACTCTGAGAGGTCTAGTCCTTCGCTTGGAGTCGTAAAATATTGAGTGGCAGAGTTTATACGACGCCGCAGCAAAAGTTGTGAAGAAGAACTTAAAGCGCACAACCGAATGAGGTGTCTACAACAGAAATGGCGAAGCCAATTCAACATAGAATCGAAAAGTATCAAATATTGACTCAAAATTCGAACATGAGTACACTATGCGCAAACGAGTGCTGCCGCATCAATCATTTTTGATTAAAACAATCCTATTTTTTGCACCGAACCATGGTCGTAGCCAGAATTTCTAAAGTGCGGGGGGGGGGGGGGGTGGTCATGAGCAAGTTCAAAAGTTCAGAAGTAAAAAATGGCACAGTAGGTTTCCGTTTTTTGGCATGCTCCGTTATTGGCACACTCCGATTTTAGCAACAAACGGGTTCCGTTTTTGACAACATTTCATAGTACATACACAGACTAACAGACATAACACGTCGAACGAATTTTCAATAAAATAATCGTTTGTATAATTCCAGTACTTTACGCTCCATCGCCACAAAGAACGATCATTTCAAATTTCCAATCGAATAACAGTCATCACGCGACAACAACGTCTGGGGCGCTGTCATGCAATCCCATACATATTTTGTAGTTTTCTATTTGACACATGCAGCAACGCTAACGCTGATGTCGAAATACACAACGCAGCGCAAACACGACAGCAGATGGCGCTAGTGTTACTAACGTAAAGTACTGGAATCATCCGAACGATGATTTCATTGAAGATTTGTTCGAGGTGTTATGTCTTAGCAATCAGAGAGCACTAAACCGCTGTTCAACCATTGTTGACCTCAGCCAGGTTTTCACCCGACGTAATGTGCTGAACGAGCGAGCATGTTCTACATTGTAGGACAAGTGCAATTTTAATTGCTTTCTCAGTCGCAGAAAAGAAAGAACGGGCTTCAGCAAGCGGGTCTATAAGATCCAGCATTTCCACCTCCCCAACAAAATTGTTAACTTCGTTAAAAATTACGAAAGCTTCGATTTTGCGCTTGAACTCTTCCAACGACATGCGGGTTATGTTAGCGGGATGCAACAAGGACAACGCGTAGGCAGGTGCACTATCTTCACCGAACCGTGTTTCCAGTGAGGTTACAAGAGAATCGAAGTTAGGAATTGTCACTGCTCGGTTCCAGTACTCCAAGCTAGTTGATGCAGGTGGATTTGCCCGGTACTTTTGCCGCTGCAATATCCTTGGTGGATCAACTGAAAAAGTTCAAAAAGCTGAAAGTTCATTCAATTATTTTTGATCTGGCTGATTCTTTACACAGATGTTTCTGTGGGCTAAAGATGTTGTTGTGTGCTACTAGAGTTATTGAAAACTAGTTGAACATTCCCGGCGATGCTCGGGATCAAAGGTTTTAAGGATAGATTTTTTTTATATTTCATTGCTGCATTAGCTCAACTCACTTCATAAATATAATTTACATCTTATACTTCCATCATCACTTTAAGTAGGGTGTCGAACGTCTTCGTCAGTGGTTTTCTTCGGACCTTTTTTGCATAAGATTGCGCCAATAAAACTACCGAAGAAAACCACTGACGAAGACGTTCGATACCCTACTTCAATATTCTGAGAACGCGCAGAACGGAAATACCCATATTGGATTGTTTTTTTGCGATTTTGGGCTGATTTACAGAAACTGGAAGTCACCATTTTGGATTTCAAAATGACGTATGGAGTTCCACTTTCGAAAGTATTGAAATTGTTGGCCAAATATCACTTTAGAAGTCATAAATTTGCATGTTTCATGTAGTTTTGTGAATAATATTTCAAATTTAGTAATCAGATACTTGTTATTTTTCTTCAAATGTCTTTTCTGAACGTTAACAAACATTTTAATGAAAAAAAAATGTGTCATCGCTACAAAATGACGTATGGAGGTCCACTTTCGGAAGTATTGAAATTGTTGGCCATATATCACTTTAGGTTATTTTCCTGAAACCGGAAGTCGCCATTTTTTAATCCACAAAACTTTGTAGAAAATAAGAAAATAAAAGATTTTTAATGCTTAAGCTGCCTCTTAATCGATATTCAAACAAATGAATCGTAACCTTTCCTGCAGCTAGATGTGAGTTCTAGTTTGGATTAACGCAAAAAAAGTAAAACAGTAAGATTAAGAGCTGAATGACCTTCTGGTTAAAAGCTCTCTAATAAAAATCAAATTCAAATTCAAAAGTAAAAAAGTAAATCGAATGCCGTAAAATGTAACTATTCACAAAACTACGAAAACATCAGAAATGTAAAATGTTCATGCTCGAGATATGGGTTATTCTGCAAAAAAAATTGTAGATGAAAGAACAACGAACATTTTATTGCAAAAAAAAACAAATCATTGAATTTTGATTCAGAGGCGAATTGCGCATAAAAAGTCAAAGTTTCGCATGTAATCGTATAAAAACGTATAAATTTATTTTTATAAATATTTTTCGGAGATTTTCTGTATTCTGTATGCTGTATATGGTCCTCGTGGCTCTGTGGTTAGCGATGTCGATTGGCTCCCACACGGTTGTGATATCGGGTTCGATCCCCGATCAGGTCAAGAATCTTTTCGAACTGCAATTTTTCTCGACTCAGCTCTGGGGCACGGGGTATCGTTGTTCTTATCCTACAACATGCAAAATGTGCTAAAACAATATCGATAACGAATTTTCTCAATTAATCTGGTTGATCGAGAGCGCTATTAGAAGGCTGCAAAATTGTTGTGCTGTATACAGAAAATCATCTTCAAACATACATTTTATATTTTAACATAAACAAACATTTTAATGAAAAAAGAATCACATGTCATCGCTTTAAATTTTGATTTAGAGGCAAATCCAGCATAAAAAGTCATAATTTTGCATGTTTCACGCAGTTTTGTGAATAATATCTCAAGTTTTAGTAATCATATACATTTTATTTTTCCTCAAATGTCTTTCCTGAACGTTAACAAACATTATAGTGAAAAAAGAATCATATGTCAACGCTTTGAATTTTGATTTAGAGGCGAATTTAGCACAGAAAGCCATAATTTTGCGTGTTTTCGGTAGTTTCGTGAATAATATCTCAAGTTTTAGTAATCAGATACTAATTATTTTTCCTTACATATCTTTCCTGAACGTTGACAAACATTTTAATGAAAAAAGATTCACATGTCATCGCTTTGAAATTAGATTTAGAGGCGAATTCAGCATAAAAAGTTATAATTTTGCTTGTTTTACGTAGTTTTGTGAATAAAATCTCAAGTATTAGTAAACAGATACTTGTTACTTTCCTTCAAATGTCTTTCCTAAACGTTTACAAACATTTTAATGTAAAAAAATCACATGTCATCGCTTGAAATTTTGATTTAGAGGCGAATTCAGCATAAAAATTCATAAAGTTGCATGTTTCACGTAGTTTTGTGAGTAATATCTCAAGTTTTAGTAATCATATACTATTTATTTTTCCTCAAATGTCTTTTCTAAACATTAACAAACGTTTTAATGAAAAAAGAAACACATGTCATGGCTTTAAATTTTGTTTTAGAGGCAAATTCAGCATAAAGAGTCATAATTTTGCAAGTTTTACGTAGTTTTGTGAATAATATCTCAAGTTTTAGTAAACAGATACTTGTTACTTTCCTTCGAATGTCTTTTCTCAACGTTTACAAACATTTTAATGTAAAAAAATCATATGTCATCGCTTGAAATTTTGATTTAGAGGCAAATTCAGCATATTTTTGCTTGTTTTACGTAGTTTTGTGAATAAAATCTCAAGTTTTAGTAATCAGATACTAATTATTTTTTCTCACATGTCTTCCCTGAACATTAACAAACATTTTAGTGTAAAAAATCATATGTCAACGCTTTGAATTTCAATTTAGAGGCAAATTTAGCACAGAAAGTCATAATTTTGCGTGTTTTACGTAGTTTCGTGAATAATATCTCAAGTTTTAGTAATTAGATACCTATTATTTTTTCTCAAATATCTTTCTTAAACATCAACGAACATTTTAATGAAAAAAGAATCACATGTCATCGCTTTGAATTTTGATTTGGAGACGAATTAAGTATAAAAAGTCATAATTTTGCATGTTTTACGTAGTTTTGTGAACAATATCTCAAGTTTTAGTAATCAGATACTAATAATTTTTCCTCGAATGTCTTCCCTGAACATTAACAAACATTTTAGTGAAAAAAGAATCATATGTCATCGCTTTGAATTTTGATTTAGAGGCAAATTTAGCACAGAAAGTCATAATTTTGAATGTTTTACGTAGTTTTGTGAATAATATCTCAAGTTTTAGTAATTAGATAACTATTTTTTTATAACTAATGTCTTTCCTGAACATCAGCGAACATTTTCATGTTAAAAAACCTACATGTCACCGCTTATTATTTTTGATTTAGAACGATTCAAAATGATGATGATTACTGTACACCACAGAGACTGAGGGAATAATATCAATAAGATCAAGCGTTACGGAATTCCATTTTTATATAGTAGATAAAATTCTGCGCCAATGTCAACAACTAGGAAGGGGAAACGCCTCCCGCCCCCTGGCTACGCCTATGCACCGAACCTTGGATGAAAATTGGATTCACCACTTCAGAAGTAACAATTAAAACAACGAACTGAGCAGAAATAATTGTGTAGTCCTCCACAGGCAATAGGGTTTTTTTAATTTTAATATATCAGCTACACTGCCGCTCATAGCAAGTCCGTCCCATTTGCGTTTTGGTGCTGATGAGAAAACAGCAATTGAAAATCGTAACACTTTTGGTGAAATTTTGCACTCAAATGCTTTTTCAATCAAGACCATCAACAGAATTTAGTACTGCAATGACAATCTAACACTTTTGCATGATAAAATTCACATACACACCGAAATTTGATTAAAATTTGTTGAAAATCATAAGCTGGGACTCACATGCGATTACTTTTAGGGTACGTAGCCAGAATGATAGCAAGTCAGTCCCATAGCCAGCTACGACCAGTGATGAAAAACAAACTACTACAAATCGATGGCGGTGCTGAAGCTTGCGTTTGGAATGAATCTATCGCTGGTCAATTCATAAATGACCTACTCTCGTGCTTCATTAAATAAGTTTTTTTGTGAGAAGCATAACACAATGTAGCAACTGCACCACTCAAAATAAAATTAGATTTTGTTTTTACATTTGATACTACTGATAAATTCGAAATCAGTTTGGGTGTAGAAACTTGTTCTTAATTTTCCTGATAGCGGTCACACGTTCGTGACGGCGGACAGGTTCCACGTAGCAGTGGAAGCAAATATGAAAGAACACCTATAGCTTGGGAAAATGTTTGCTGTTAAAGCTAAGTAGCGTACCGAAGTATTTGATATGACTGACAAATTCTTCAAAACGAAATTCACGATAATAATTGAACAATTCTTGCCCACGTCTCTTCATAAAATACGGAAAAAATACGAAAAGTAGCATTTACTAAGGAATGCTTTAACTAACAATACAGTGACACACCTAAACCACGTTCACTGTCAACAAACAACAGCTGAACGAAGCTACTGGTGGAAACTTTGTTATGAAGAAAACATTGTACTAGCTAAAGCCACACGATGTAGAACGCGTAAAATTCAATCAAACCTCCTATCGAATATCACTTGGTACATCCAATTCTAAACCTGAAGACCATAAGTTGTGGTGAATATCACATTTTTCATAATTATTATTGGCTGTGGGGTTAAATTGCGAAGATTTTTGCAATGGGACCGACTTGCGATCACTTTTGCTATGGGACAAACCGACTTGCTATTTTTTTCATAGTTCCTCAGAACGAAGTATTCAAAAATATTTGTTTTATCGAAAGTAGATTTAAAAAGGAATTGATTCCATAAATAAACGCAAAATTGACAAAAATGCAATTGGGACGGACTTGCCATGAGCGGCAGTAGGTGTGTAATTTCCTGAGTGACCGAGCCTTTTTATTTAATTGAGGAATCTTTCTTTTTATGAATCCTCCAGCAGCGTCAAGAAGACATTATGGAAGGAATTTTGCATTTTCGGACGGTTGTAGAAAGCGCTTCAGGCATCTGTTCGGTCTGCAAATGAAACAAGTAGCTAGCGAGAAATCTTCAACTGATGTTGTTAAAGTTTAAGGATATTTTGCTAGCGAAAATTGTCGAAATGTTTATATCGATGACTAGTCGGCCATTTTCGTAAAGCTATTAGTGACACGATGCGTAGTACTTGCTATCGAAAAGCAGCGTTCAGACCGAAAAAATCACAAGACTCGCTACACGTTTATGCTATGCAGCAACATAGACGGCTTCAATAAATTAAAGCTAATGCTTTTTTGAACTACAACTAAGCCACGGTCGCTTTCGGGGTCATACCACAATTCCAAAAAGGCTTGGATAACACGTTATTTGTTCTGTACGTGGTTCTCTATGAAGTTTGTACCACTCGTAAGAGAATTTTCGTGACGTAGAAACAAAGGCGGAGGTGTTAGTCGAAAACTGACAAGTTGGTGTCGGATGACCCGGTCACCCGGTGATCAACGCAATAAAAATGCGATACAAAAAGAAACTGACGCTCAAACTGGTCCTCGAAAACAAACAATTCAAATCCGAGGATCGTTTAGAAAAGGTTATTTTGCTAATATTTACTGGTTGGCAGCTGCGTGGGATGAGATCAGCCAGTCAGCTATCGAGAACTCGTGGAAAAAACTGATCCCGCAGTTCCCAGATTGTGAGTGGCACCCTATTAAAGCAAGGGAACCCAGCCCTATGCATGACATAAGCTGCCGCTATTCGCATAATAGTCCTATGTAAAAGTTGCGAGTTCTGTGTAAATTTTGCGAAAATGGGTCCATTTAGGCATGTTTTTCAAGAATAGCCATTAAAAAAGGGAGGTTTGATTCCCACAACCTCGATTTTAATGGCTACTCTTGTAGAGCATGCCAAAATGTACCCATTTCCGCAAAAAAAAAAAACAAGAAAACATAGGACTTTTACATAGGACTGTTATGCGAATAGCGGCAATAAGGGCGCTTTCCATAGCTACACACGGTTTATAGTATCGTAAGCGGCCTCAAAATCAATGGAAATGTGGTGCTTAGGTACTTGATATTCACAACACTTTCGGAGGATTTGCCACAGCTCCAATCCACAAAACCGGCTTGATAGCTTCCCACAAATCTTCTTACTAGCGGCGAAAGATGATCTGGGAGAGCACTTTGTAGGCTGCATTGAAAATCGTGATCGCCCGGTAGTTCTCACATTCCAACTGTCGCCCTTCTTGTATATCAGGCATATTACTCCTTCCTTCCACTACTCCGGTAGCTGTGCTGTATCCTAGATCTTGACTATCAGTTGGTAACGACAGGAAGCCAACCTATCCGGGCCCAGCTTGATATGCTCCGCTGCGATGCCATCTTTGCCAGCTGGTTTGTTGTTCTTGAGCTGCTTGATAGCATTCTTAACATCATTTATTGTAGGTGGCGGTATGTCTCTCTCATCCACTGTGCTGAAAATGTCGTTCCTCCTGCCGTCTTGGCCCACAGGCTCTGTCTTGGGGTGTTCGTTGTAGTGCTGATTCTACCTGTCGATCACCTCACGTTCATCCGTCAAGATTCTCTATTATCTCGACACGTTTCGGCTCGCGACACAAAGCCTGCGAGGGATGCGTTCAGCGCGCACTTTTGAATGTTTATTTTCCATTTCATACTGGCTGACTTGTTTCCTTAAAGGTCGACTATGTATAAATTCAAAACAAGGGCAGCTCAACTATATTTTTTTTTTTTTTTGAACGAAAACACAAAAATCACATTTTGAAGGATTAAAGTTGTTTTATTCTGGGTACATTAAAATAAAAAATGTTTTTGGGTCTATTTTGACTGCGAAATACTATTGAGTTGTGCCTAGAATCCCTTAAAATAAACTGCTTCACAGTACACGTAAGTTACACTAAACTAAATATTGAATTGAATATAAAATTAGCTAATATTTAAGCTAAAGCACTTATTCATTTCGCATTGACTAGCTAACACCTTCTTCCTTCAATTGAGCACCCGCAGAAAATACCACAATGATTCAGTTATCGAAGATGAGATCACATTGACAACATAAATTACACATCATTGATATATACACGCCAATAACTATTACTGAAATAGGCGCATAAAATTCCATTGCCAGAATCATCTGCTGCCTCCACTGTTAGCCGCTTTGCGCAAGAATGACAATCTGTCTGCAGTACAGTTTCCACTATTTTCAGCGAACTTGGCTCGTTGAGCGTTGATTTCGTTCACAATATTAATCACAAACGGATGGATGAATTTTCCCTCAGTGGAATCGAAAAACTCCTGATGCTTTAGAGGACAATTGTCGCGTTTCTCATACTCAAATGCTTGCAGTACCATGTCGAGCCTGTCCAAATCCTTGACGAACTTAGCCTCATCGGTTTTGCCTTCTTCGTATTCCTGTGAGAAAAAAAACTTATTAACAGTTTTCGAAACTATGTGCAACACATTTATCTCATTTATCATATGCTCGACTAGAAGTATCAAACGTTAATAGTTCTAGAAACATTTAAGGCGTTAAGATAAGAAGCAGCTAGTACTAAAAATTTATTCAGCTTTAAAAAAAATATCACGATTCCCAAACTGCCGTGGAGCGTGCCAATGAACAAAAAGGACTCCATGAGAATTCCCAGAGTAATAAATTCACAATGAATGAATTATAGTGTTTGAAAAAACAATTCAGTGGCTGCAAATACCGCGAGGATAGCCCGTAGTACACCACAGAAAATCAAACAGATAGGTCAAATCGAAGCATAATGCGGAAACATTACAAGTGAATGAGAGAAATCGAAAGCGTTCCCAGAAAAGCGTCGTTTTTAGTTTCAGTAACGGAGATCAATGTTCAAGAAATCAGGAAAAAGTTAACCATAGTAGATTCTGCGAATAGTGCGCAAAGTGGTTCATTCTCGCCATCTGGAAAAAGATGGCTACAGAAACATAAACAGGCTTCTTCCGTTCTCTTGATTTTTGCTCAAATTTCTTTTTCTACTTGCCAAACCACTTGGAGAACTAGACTTTCACACACACAGAGTGAGTAATTATCCACATTTAGGCGTAGAGTATTTCAGTCGCAGAGTTCCTTTTCACTCTTAATCATCGCGTGTTAGGGGTAACCATTTGTTTGCTCTCTCAGTTTAAGAGGGAGTAGTTTTCGTTAGCTTCTTCTTTACTAGAAGAGAAGTTGGCCAAATATCAAAACATTTAGGTTCAAATTGAAGCCACATCCTAACCGTTTTCGAATTTATTATTATAGGACGATTCACAACTCACCATGGGTGCGTATTCTCCAGAGAGTTCGATTTTATACTGTTTTTGCCGCACCCCAGAGCTATGAGAACGGTAACGCAATGCTCAGTTGATCGCCGAGCAATTTATTCCACTTTTCTTGCGTGCTGATGAGCAATTTACAAGAGTTTCACTGGGTTTTTGCTCTGTCAAATTAGGAGCGTTTTTTCGTCAGAGAAACTATTACTCTGCGCTCTCTCTACAGCAGATGGTGTGATGCACATTGAATGTAAGCTCACAGTTGTTAAGAGGGAAGAAAACTGTTTTCTTGTTAAGATGAAGATGAGCAAAACAAAGCCTGAACATAAATAGAAAAACGAAAATCATATGAGAAGCACTACAAGAAGAAGGTTAAGTTTCTTGTCGGCGCAGAAAAAGGAAATCTGTTGAAATAAATTAAACAAAGCTTCAAACAGCACAAGCGAAACAAGCAAAGCAAAACAAAACAAAATCTATAAGCAAACGGCATCGAAAATAGCAATCCCTCGCGCAAAGTCAACAGGAAAAACCGGTACTATCGACGGAGAAGGATCAAGAATATCAGGAAGCAGGACCTGAACCAACCATCCAAGAAATTGCTCAGGGTGCCTCAGGTCTTGTTGGTTATGGCTATGCTGACCAATCGCACGGATTTTTCTCAACTACTAATTTTTTTTATCAAGCTCAAATGCACGTCCGTTTTTAATTGGGATCTAACGGCAGAAATTCAAACTTTTGATGAAAATGTTACAGTTTCCATGGGTTCCTTTCTAGTTTAAATGTTGACATTCGTTCAGTGCACGAACACAAAAAAAAACATGCAAGTACTGTCAAAAATGTTAGTCTGTTTTCTTTTTCGCGCACGAAAATCGAAAAAAAATTTAGCAGCTTTATTTCTAAGTCACCACTTGCGTTTTCAGGAGAAAAAACCGTTTTCGACCGTGAGGTGTTTGACATAAGTCCGGGTTTTATTAACTGACTACCCAATGAAGTTGAGTTTTGACAAAATGGTCTTATTTTTTTTATTAAGGAGTTGGTCCGTTTAGTTATGCCTCAGTATGGATCGGTGTTGCTAATAAGCGAATTTATCGAACTAATGGAGAGAGTGTATAGAACAATGGTTCCCAACGGTTTTGGTTTCGGGACCATTTTGGCAAGGCATTTCTAAAAGATCCCAAGAATTCCCAACACGAGGAGTGTCGACGACTATCAGAGATGCCAGATGTTTTTGAAAAATGTCTGCAACTGCTCGAAAAACCGGGAAAAAATTGCTTGAAATCAGAAAAAAAACTATCCGTGATTCGAAAAAATTTCGCTCACGCAGGCAAGTCTGCGAAAATCTGCACACATTTTGAGAAAGTCTACGTAAATATAAGGAGACTAGAAACTATTAAAAATCTGCAAGTATCTGCGAATTAATAAAAAACTGCACACGGACTCTAAAAATCTGCATTTTGCAGACAAATCTGCGCGGAAGCGACACATCGACTGGATCGGTTATTATTTTGAGTTGGTTAACATGCGTTGCATACGTTCAATGCATTTGTCCGTTTCCAACCGCCTTTCACGTCGCTGAATTCTATCCACCGCGTATTATTAACGCTCAATGGATCAATCGAATGTCGATGAAAAAAATGTAGACAAATCCCATTGCATTCAACTTTAATTCACAGAAGATTGTCAGAACTACTAAATCTTAATTGCACGGACGGAAACTGAATCCATGAATCTACTTTCGCTACATCAAAAATATATTATAATATTCAACCGATATGACAATCATCTCAAGTTTGAACATATTTTTGAATAATATCATCATCAAAACAAGAGACAGATGCGTACGCTGACTTGATTGAAACTATTGTGAGATATTTTTTTTGCACAAAAACGAAAACGAAGTAGACGAAAACAAAATTAAACTGTCATTGAGCTGGCGCCTCTCTTTCAGGTTAAAACTATGATTTAAAAACTGTTGATTGTTCGATTGGAACTTTTCAGTGACAGTCTGCCAAACTTTAACGCTAGGGCTTTAGTTAAAAAGACAATCAACGTCAATGGTCCAAACGATCGGGGGGCATATGAATGGAAAACATTAAAGGATTATGCTGCTCCTTGATGGTTTCGCGGTAAACTTTCTAGTTTGGAATCTAATAGCAACATAAACAGTAACAACATGAATAGAACTGTCTGTTTGACGATCAACTTGAAAATTTAAATCTTTTATGAAATTGTCGCGAATCAGTGTTAGCCTGCTCTTCATCGAAATTCCCTTTAACGTTTATTCACGTTTGAATTGAAATCCCAGTTAGCGAGCCGATTTCGATGACTGGGAAGTGCTCTTCGCCCAGTTAGCGAACAGTTACTGTATTAACTTTCATCAACGAATGCCAAATTCCACATAACGTAACATACGAATGTTGAACAACATTTTTACATTGACCGATGGTCTGAAGAGTTATTAGCCACGCATTTATGGTACACGTTCAGATTATAATCATAACACAGACATCAGTAAGGTAGACTAAATAATTGTAAGTGTAGTTCAATTGGCTAGCAATGTCAACCAGCTGGCATCGCATTCAAGTAAAATTCTTAAAACAAAGATGGTGCAGCAGAAAACCAACCGGCATGTTGAGAAGACTGCTTTTTCCATCGTTACTTACATTTAAACAGCCTACTTAGAATCAATTGCAAACAATAATTCTAGCAATTTTCTAATCTTACAAAAATCATGTTCAAAAATATTTTTGACCGTAATGTAAGCGTAAAGAATACAGGCACCAATAATCAGCCAACTATTAAACGTATTTTGAAGCAAAGAAATTGTTACCAAAATAAGCTATGTACTTTCTTGGTCGAATGGAAATAATCTACTCACATTAAACAGTTCAAGTAACTTGTCTTTACACGGCCCAAGTAAATCAGCAATTTCTGACATAGCAGAAAACTCTCGAAGTAATTTTTCTTCCCTTGAAATTCCACAGTACGGCGTTATGTCACCCACAATACTTTCGGCAAGGTCGTGTATCATTGCTGAAAATAAATTGCTTTATTATTGATTAAACAAGTAAAACAAGTCAGTTATGTATACCTAGTTCCATAACACGGATCCTGTCTAAGCCTACACTGCCATCCAGCAAAAATGACATCATCCCCATTCGGTACATATGCCCAGATATGCTTTCACAATCCTTAACATTTCGCAAAACCCATCCAGTTCGTTTGGTATGCTATGAGAATGAAGGAGTTTTTAGAATATTTTAGGTTACTATGAAAATTATCAGCATGATCAGATGACTGAATTACCAAACAGCTGTTCGTAACGTAGCCATATTGTGCATAACATAAAGATCATCCGATAGGTTACATAACAAATTATATTACTTTATATGGACTTCAACAGAACTATTTAAAATATTCTGATTCTATGATTGTACTTACCTTCAAATTACCAACTAGTTCCAAAAATTTTACGTAATCACTATATTTACTAGATTTATCATTTTTTTCAGCACTCATTTCGTTTACGATAGGTGCCACTCCGTTAACGTGCGTTTCACGAGACATCACTAGTTTCGATAATTTTGAGCAGATCTCAAACGACTGTCTTTTTAACTTGGTGGATAACCTATAAATAGAAAGCATTTTTATGCTCCGATTTTGGACACATGAAAATGTTTAGCATCACTCTGGCAACCTGACAACAAAAGCTGTCAAGCTTACCCCGCTCTCCATGCTCACGTGTTGATAAGTAGGTATATACAATAAGAGCTGTATGTATGTAAAACAAACCTTGTTCACTAGCTAACTTCTTATTACCACAATTTCCTTCAAAAACACTCTGCTGTGAACAATTGTGTCCCTTTAGTTTTTTTGCTTTCAAGCTACACTCGAACCACCCTTTCTCAGTATCGTGTAACACGAGAATAGTTTGACAACAAAAAATGACAACTGAGTGTAGGGTAGCTTGGGTAGCTTCATTTGTCTGTTCGTTTTTCAGCTGCAAATGCACCGCTACTCCGCCACACAAGTGCATAGACCTCAATGAGTATAAAAGAAAGGTGAGGAGAAAATTAACTAACACTTGCACGCGCCCCTCTGCTCAAAGATGATGCCAAATAGTGACGTAGCTATTTGTGTTTACCATTGAATTCGTCAAGTTGTTTATAGTTGAAGCATTTACTAATAGTAGAAAAATGCATTCTCCTCTTCACCTCTCTTTTATTCTTATTACATAAACCTTTTACACTGAAAAAAAATCACACGCTCATATACCAAATGCTCTTTACACATGAATACCAGTAAACCAACCCAATCGTTTTAACAGGTCGACCCATATCGATTTTTAATGGAATTCACGGTATTTTGACGTGTTTTGGCATTTGACGTGTTCTACCATTGAAATCTGAGTGTAAAAAGATTGATTTTGGTATGGATGACATGACAAACCGAAGTGTAAGCACAGAGAACAGACTAAACGGTCTGAAAGAAGTGAGTAAAATTTTGCGTGTGTACCATGAATTATCCTCCGAATAAAACCCCCCGTCATGCTGAATGGTAAAGTAAAGTGTGATGTCACTACCGTCGCTAAACAGCCTGTATTTTCATCAGTGTATGTACTTTTCACTCCCGTTGGTACTGACGGTAAAATATATTGGCTATGCCGTTCACTCCACAGCGACGATAGCGACATCACATCTTAGTTTACCACTCAGCATGACGAGAGGTGTAATTCGGAGAGTATATTTTTGCGCAATCTGATTTACACACTATTTATCTTTTGCTTGTTAGTCTGTTCTCTTTTGTGTAAGACACTAGATTTTGTGCTGTGAGGTGAAACGCAAGTGTATTCCACTTAGATATGAATTGTTTTATCTATTAGCACAGAAGTAAGTGGAATCCACTTGGCAGTGACGTGTCAATCTTTTATAGTTTACTTTACACCGTGTAAGTCGGATGAAAAATGAGGCAAATAAAGTATTGTCAAAATGCCTGCATTGATTGTGAAATTTTTATTTTATTTCGCTGACTTGAAAGTTAATTCATTCCCAAGCGGATTGCGTTATGTGTTTACGGATTGTCAAAATGCCTGCATTGATTGTGAAATTTTTATTTTATTTCGCTGACTTGAAAGTTAATTTATTCCTAAGCGGATTGCGTTATTTGTTTACGGATAGCACAGAGACAGATATCCAAACTAGAACAAAAAAATCCAGAAATCGCGTGTAAGATTTCAAATTCTTACTCGTTTGGAATGCTAACGACATCTTTCTGCAACTTGCGACTTTAACCACTTTAGTGATGGCAGCGCTGGATTATAGTCAAAGCTGCCAGACGCATGAAAATTCTCACAAATAGTTGAGTCGCTGTTTTTGCAACGGTATAACACTGTTTTGTGAGGTTTGTGTTTTTTTTTTCATATCAACAAGAAAACAAACAAATTTATTGCAAATATAAACTTAGATTGAATAAAATTGTCGATTATGTACAAATTACGACTGCTCAAAATTTCTACATTAAAAAACGGCAACGCTTCTTGTTGCAATAATATCGATAAGAGTTGGAAAACTATCGATTTTATTGAATAATTGACCACCAAATGTTCTTAGCGCCACCATACTGCGTATTGCGACATGCTAAAAAACCGTTGCGTCTTTTTGCACATGAATTAGCTTGGATGTCTGTTATCTGTGCGGATAGTATCTTAGGGGTCATTGACATACCACGTGCACAGCTTTGAGGAGGGGGGGGGGTTGCCTAATGTCCACGGTCTATAAATTTTTTTAGAATTTATATGGGCAGCTGTTCACGGAGGGGAGGGGGGGGGCGTCAAAATGAGTTAAAAATTTGTCCACGTGGTATGTGGATGGCCCCTTATACCCCGTTCACACTACAGCGCATATCATCTGATATCAGGCGATTTGTGCTATCGAGGCCATATCACAGAGAACAGACTAACAGGCGACGAACAAACGGTCTGAAAAAAGTGTGTAAAACTTTGCATGTGTGCCATGAATTATCCTCCAAATAAAACCTAAATGGTAAAGTAAAGTGTGATGTCGCTTCCGTCGCTAAACAGACTGTATTTTCATCAGTGTATGTACTTTTCACTCCCGTTGGTACTGAACTTAAAATATATTGGCTATGCCGTTCGCTCTACGGCGACGGTAGCGACATCACATCTTAGTTTACCACTCAGCATGACAAGGGGTGTAACTCGGAGAGTATATTTATGCGTGCGCAATCTGTTTTACACACTTTTTATCGTTTGCTTGTTATATCCCGTTCACACTACACCGCATATCACCTGATATCAGGCGATTCGTGCCTTCGAGGCCATATCACCATCCATATTACCTGATATCCCATGCAATCGAGCTGTCAACGGATATCACCTCGGCTACATACTATCGCGGATATCATGTTCGAAAACCAATAATAACCACATTTCAAGCAGTTGGCAACACTGCCAACAGACATTTGATGCAACCCTACAAATTTCGCACTTTTCGTTGCATGCGTGAAAAAAGGAAGGAAATATTTTTGCTATTTTCATCCCGCACATGTTGACAATTGCATATGAGATTTCACGTTGGTGCGAGCCAACTCGCTGACATCTCTATCCTAATCCCATTGCTCTTGTTGTCTTGTTTTAGCTCTGACATGTTTTTGTTTTCTTCTCTTTTCAATCACCAGAGCAAATGTCAAATCATGTCAGCTCACTCTAATGTGAACGCTTGAGGTGATATCCGATATCATCTGGCGATATCAGGTGATATCCGGCGTAGCCTGAACAAGGCATTAGATAGGGCTGCCATCCCCTTGATATTACCTGATATCCCATACAATCGAGCTGTCAACTGATATCACCTCGGCTACATGCTATCGCGGATATCATGTTCGAAAACCAATAATAACCACATTTCCAGCAGTTGGCAACACGGCCGAGCTTTGATCTGTTTTTGTTTTCTTCTCTTTTCAATTACCAAAGCAAATATCAAATCATATCAGCTCACTGAAGTGTGAACGCTCGAGGTGATATCCGATATCATCTGGCGATATCAGGTGATATCCGGCGTAGTCTGAACAAGGCATAAGGCTGTTCGCTCCTACGCAAACCAAAGATGCCAGATGTTTTTGAAAAATGTCTGCAACTGCTCGAAAAACGGGAAAAATCTGCATGAAATCTGAAAAAAAAACTATCCGTAATTCGAAAAAAAATTCGCTCACGCAGGAAAAAGTGATTGTGAGAAAATCTGGGCAAATATAAGAAGACTCCGACAAAAATTTGCAGAAACAATGGAAAATCTGCAAATTAATAACAATCTGCACATCTGGTATCCCTGGGAACGGGGGAGTTACAGATCTTTTGAACAATATTCTGTCAATCGTTGAATCAAATGTGGTAACCTTGCATGCAACTTTAATAGAATGTTGCTGTCAAAATCATCTGTGAAGCGAATCAGTGAAAAATCTGAAAAATACATTGAACCTGTCCGAATAGCAATACTCTCTGATAGTCCGTAAAGTGGCTCGCCATCTCGCCATAAAGGAGGAAGAGAGAGAGAAATACGTTTGTTGTGTTTTTTTTTTTTTTTAAACCATATCAGCTGTATATTAACAAAAACATTTGCTGCGCTTTAAATAGAAAGGTTCAACGGCAAACAGATGCTGAATATTTCAAGAAATTGTATCTGTATGAATATTACAAATATCCAATTAATAAGGTAAGTGAATAAAATAATTGTTTAGAATCCTTAACTAAGGAATTATGCTGTTGCGATATGCTAGATATGCTCATCGTTTAAATCATTATGAAGTGCTAAATTTGAATCCATCTTGCACATCGAAAGAAATTAGAGACGCATTCATCAGACTTTCTAAAGAGGTTGGTAGATTTGAAGCCTTCATCAAAAGGATGTCTTTAAAATATGTTGTTGTTTTTTTTCTAGTTACATCCAGACACTAAAACAAACACCAACAAACGCACGGTTAACGAAAAATCTTTTGTTCAATTACTGGATGCATATAAAGTACTAAGTAAACCAGAAGCAAGAGCCAGTTACGATCATGAGCTATTCTTGCAAGCCCGTGCTGCTGGACATCAGACACAATATCAGTAAGTGAAATGTTTTTTAATACAAAATTCTCCATCCTTCATTTCAATCAAGCGCGAGTTGATCAAAACTGCGATAGTGAGCTCCAATTTCAAATATGTGTTGTAACCTACAACATTTGTTATCAGATAATTTTTGATCTAAATGAAAAATGTAGAATCGAGAAGAATGTCAATCTGATATGCTTATTTACCTTTGAATTCTCAGTTTACGTATCTCATAAAGAATGGGCTCAACTTTGTAACTTCTACCTACATCGTTAAAAAAATTTGTCTTTTGCTAAAAGCCTAGACCCTTTCCGACCGAGCCCATATAATTGCGTAGGCAGAAGGTGACTTAATCAAAACCTCTCTTGCTTTTTGGACATCCTATTCATTGTTTTATTGCTCACAACGCTAGTGTCAACATCGCAGCTGCTACGAAAAATAAAACCGGAGCAAGCAAGAGTTTTTATATAGGACTTGATTCGATTTAGGTTTTGTTATCCATCATTTTCACCTACACAATTGTGTGGGCTCAGTCAAAACGGGTTAACGGAACGTGGCCAATTTTTTATGGCTAGCATGGCAAACACTACTGCCACTTTTGAGTTTGGTCCCCCAAAATTACGTTCCGCCTGGTATGGAGCCAGAAAATCGTAAACTTTACTTTTTTTCAGCGCACGTGCTTCATTAGCACATTATATTATATTCCAGTTGCATTGGCAAAAACCGCCAGAAGTATCCTTTTGTGTTATGTTATTTGTTAGTAGAAAGCTATGAATTTGATTTTTTAATAAACTTCACTTCACTCTAATAGTTGCTACAAACTAGACGTGTTTCTATCAGGTTATGTGCCCAGCAACGCTAGCTCCATAGTGACCTATATCTGCGTAGCAACTGAAGTAACAAGAGCGAAAATTTTTTTTTTTTCTTATTCGCTGTGAGAAGTTGAAGAAACTCAAGATAATTTTCAAAAATGTCGCTGAATGGAATTGAAGATGATGTTGGTAATAACAGAAATGCTAATCGAGGACAGGACAGAGGAAGGTCTGGTTCCAGGTTTTCTGCGGCGGGTGGAATTACGTTACCAGCGACGGAACGTCTTCGTGGACGGGAAAATTACACCTCGTGGGCGTTTGCAACCAAGATGCTCCTGATTCGAGAAGGAACTTGGGACGCTGTTACACGGGATGAAGACAATCCGGCGGATGGTAGTTCCCTTCGAGCACTTGCCACCATCTGCCTCAGCATCGAGCCAGTAAACTACAGTCTGGTTCAAAGTGCAGAAACGGCAAAAGTGGCATGGAAGAATTTGAAAAACGCATTCCAGGATGACGGGATGACCAGACGGATTGGTTTATTGCGAAAACTGACCAGTATCCGGCTGTCTGAATGCAGTTCTGTGGAGGAGTACGTAAGTCAGCTGATGTCGACCAGTCATAAGCTCTCTGAAGTTGGCTTCAAGGTCGACGATACGTGGTTGGCGAGTCTTCTTCTGATGGGCCTACCGGATATGTACGAGCCTATGATTATGGGCCTCGAGGCGTCTGGGATCAAGATTACCGCGGATGCAGTTAAGGCCAAAATCCTCCAGGACGTGAAGATGAGTAGTGTAACAAAGTCCAGTTCCGGTGACGGTGCATTCTACAGTCATCCTAAGACAAAGCAGAAAGAGAAAGCCGCAATAAAGTGCTTCAAATGTAAACGTTTGGGGCATTTTGCGTCGGAGTGTCAGAAGCGAGAGGCCAATGACAAAAAGGAGAAGAAATCATCAGGCAAGCATGCTGCATTCAGTGCCCGTGAAGCGTCGTCTGGCGCGAACGAGGAATGGATTTTTGACTCGGGGGCAACGTCTCACATGTGCCACAACAAGGCCATTTTGAATTGTGCCAAAGAGGTGGTGCAGCATATCAACGTAGCGAACAATGCGGAATCTTTGGTTGTTGTAGCAGATGTGCAAGGTTGTTCGTGCGATTTGATGATGGCTAATGTCCTATGCATTCCAGACTTAGCGCTCAATTTAATGTCGGTGAGCAAAATTTGTAACAGCGGATATCGTGTAGTCTTCATGAAGGGCGCTTGTGAAGTTCGATCGAAATTCAACGAACTAGTCGCTGTTGGCAGGGAGGAAGAAGGCCTCTACAAGTTGTGCTTGGCCAATCAGCAAGTTTCGTGTACGGCAAAGGAAACAGACGACATGGTTCTTTGGCACCGGCGAATGGGTCATCTGCACCAACAGAGCCTAAAGCAGCTACGTGAATTGGCTAGTGGCATTCGATTCCGGGATGCAGTCATTCCCACGTGTACTGTATGTCTACAAGGGAAGCAGAATCGTCAGCCATTTAAGAATAAGGGCACTAGAGCAAGTGAAATCCTTGAATTAGTGCATTCGGATTTATGTGGGCCGATGGAGAACGTATCGATAGGCGGAAGCAGATATTTTTTGACGTTCATCGACGATGCTAGTAGGAAGGTGTTTGTCTACTTCCTCAAGTCAAAGAAGCAGGTGCTGGACTGTTTTAAGGATTTCAAAGCTTATGCTGAGAATCAAACCGAAAAACATATCAAGCGACTACGGACGGACAACGGCTTAGAATACGTGAACCAAGAAATGGAACGGTTTTTGCGAAGTTCAGGAATTCATCACGAAATGACGGTTCCTTACAACCCGGAGCAAAACGGTCTCGCTGAGCGAATGAATCGAACCGTGGTTGAAAAAGCGCGATGCCTGCTATTCGATGCTAAGATGGACAAAGCTTTTTGGGCGGAAGCTGTTGCGACTGCTGTATTTTTGATCAACCGATCTCCGACGAAGGGGTTAACTGTGACTCCAGAAGAAGCATTCGGTGGCAAGCAACCAGATCTTTCTGAGCTGCGAGTATTTGGCGCAAAGGTAATGTGTCATGTGCCTAAAGTCAAAAGGCAGAAATGGGATGTAAAATCCGAATCAGGGATTTTTGTCGGATATGCGGTTCAAGCGAAAGGATTTCGAGTTTATGTTCCAAGGACCAAGAAGGTTATTGTAAGCCGAGATGTCGTTTTCCTGAGTGAGGTAGCAGAAACACCGATTCTGAACGAATCAGCCGAGTTGGTTAAGGATTGGATACAGTTAGAGAGCTGTGGTCCAGTCGATCAAAAAGTGATTAATCCTCCGTCCGATACACCAAACAGTAACAATCACGAAACCGACGATGAGTCGGATCTCGACAGCACGTATGGTGATACCGAATGTGAAACCGACTATGGCAGCGCAAACGATACTGTGGTAACGATGTCTTCTCCAGCACCAGCGCTCCCTCCGCAAAAAGAGGATCCACACAATGTGGTCAGGCGCAGTGGCAGGGAGCGCACACTTCCAGGCAAGTATACCGATTATGAGATGACTTGCAGTATTCTTCCTCAGAACATTCCGTGCCCACAGGAAATCGACGAACCCCAGTCATTCAAAGAGGCAATAGGCTGCGGCGACGGACAGTCGTGGCAGAAAGCGATGGTAGAAGAGTTCGAGTCCTTGAAGAGCAAGAAAACCTGGGAGCTAACTAAACTTCCTCCGGGACGAAAGGCGCTGAAATGCAAATGGGTTTACAAGTTGAAGACAAATGCCGACGGATCGGTGCAGCGCTATAAAGCTCGGCTTGTAATTAAGGGCTTCTCTCAGATAAAGGGTGTCGACTACAATGAGACGTATTCTCCAGTCTTCAGATATGCCAGTATTCGCTATCTGCTGGCCCTAGCTGCACGAATGAACCTTAGCATCTACCAAATGGATGCAGTGACGGCTTTTCTTCAGGGCAACTTGACAGACGAGGAAATTTATATGGAACAACCCGAAGGTTTTGTGGACAAAAAGGATTCCAAAAAGGTTTGTCGTTTACGAAAGGCGCTTTACAGTCTAAAGCAGGCCAGTCGGGTCTGGAATGCCAAGCTTGATGCGAAATTGCAGCGGATTGGCTTGAAACGCTCAAGTTTCGATCCGTGCGTGTATTACAAAGTCGGTGATGATGGCATTATTATTGTTGCTGTTTACGTTGACGATTTTCTGGTGTTCTCCAACCGGCCGAGATGGGTAGAATTCGTGAAAAGATGGCGAAGTTTCACATGAAGGATCTTGGGGAAGCGGAACAAATTTTGGGCATGCGGATCACACGTGCTGAAGATGCAGTAATGCTGGATCAACAGCGTTACATTGATGAACTACTCAAACGTTTTAAAATGATTGACTGCAACCCAGTGGCGACGCCCGTGGACGGCAATCAACGATTGTCGTTCCGTTCCGTGAATTAGTGGATGGCCTGCAGTTCCTGACACAGTGCACTCGTCCCGACATCGCTTATGCTGTAAACTCCGTGAGTAGCTTCAGCAGTAATCCGGGGGAAGCGCACTGGACGGCAGCAAAGAGAATCTTGCGTTATCTGAAAGGAACGAAGCTGATGAAACTGATGTGTGAGCCCCTAAAATTAATAAAATAAAATTAATTCATCTGTGACATACTAGACCGTAGGTTTGTCTAATTTGGAATATAGTTGAGTCTACTCGACTTCTTGAATAGAGCCCTATATCTGAGTCTTACCGGGGGTGTTAGCGTACATCCCAAGAATCGTTGCTTTAGGTGATTCATTTACCCATTCATATTGTAGAGAGTTGTTTCAGTATCCTATAAGCTAGATATGACTATTAAGGGGTTATTTTTTTCCTGTATGGACTTCCTCACTGCGACCAGAATCGTAGATCTATTGTGAGATATGCCCGG
Organism: Wyeomyia smithii; assembly: GCF_029784165.1. Taxonomy (NCBI): domain Eukaryota; kingdom Metazoa; phylum Arthropoda; class Insecta; order Diptera; family Culicidae; genus Wyeomyia; species Wyeomyia smithii. The sequence goes on from NC_073696.1 coordinate 129,992,545, forward strand.
GTGTTTGCTGTATCCCGCACTTATATTATTAGCAATACCGCTATTGAGAAATGGCATGCTTATTATTATTGTTTATCAGTGCTTGTGTGTAATGTGATACTCTTCCTTTACACGCTTACTGTTCTACTATACCGATGCTCGTTCCTCTTGCCAAATATCACCAATTATAATTCCCTGGAGAAGTTTCGTCGTGCGTCCTTCTGGCCAGTTTTATTAATAAGAGGGACTTATGTTTTTGTTAAGAGGAAGTCACGCAAAGGTATTGTAGAATTCAGCGTAAAGGAAAGGTAACTGGTGGGGAGCCTGAGAATAAACCCATGTTTAAGTCCTTTCTGACATCGGATGGCCTGGTTCTACTAAGATTCGAACCCTCGACCATCCGCATGACGAAGCGGACTCTGTAACCTTGCGGCTAAGCAGCAGGGGTTATACAATACATATACCTTTTCGCACGAGAAAAATGAGAAATGTTGGTTTTTTATGGTGGTTTTCTTATACACAGAGCCGAATTTACGATTAGGGGGCCCGAGGTCCAGGCTTGAGAGGGGTTCCAAATAATGTATATATTTAGAACCCTTATTTATCTTTGAAAACATTTGTCAACCACAACATGTTTTATGAGGTTTCTTTGCTGAAAACATAGCAATTACAAATAGGGTTGGGACGAGATCGATAATATCGTTTTTATCGCATACATTTTATTGATACGATGTTCGGTATGTACCGCCGCAATAATATCGATTATCGATAATATAGGACGATTTCTCTAACGAAAGTATAAATCATAAACGTTTAAAAATGTCTGAAGTGTGTAGCTACTTCATGAAAACCATGTTAAAACTAGCACAACGTTTGCAGAATATAAAATCTGCCGTACAAACGTTCCTCGCAAAGGTAATATAACGAATTTCAAAGTTCATTTACAAAAATATCCAAACAAGGAAATAGCACTCGAATGTGCTGTACATAAAAATGAAAGTACGCATCTGTCTAGTTCGAGCAACATTAAAACTTAGGATTATATTTTCAAGGAATCTTGGACAGGTTGAACCTGTCGTATTGAAGTACATAGATCGGCGAAGCAGACTCGGCAAAAGTCACGCGTAAAGAGTCTGATCGGGTGTAAGTTTGTACCAGGAATGTAAATCCAAAAATGGTAATGTGGGTGTACACCGCAATAGTAAGGTATCGAATTTCTTACGCTTCGTTAGTATGGTGGCCAAAAACCAAGGAGACCACGGCAACGAGGAAGCTCGATAAACTTCAGTGGCTAGCTTGTATTGCCACTACCGGAGCAATGCGGAGTACACCTTTCAAAGCATCAGAAGCTAGTCTCCATCTACTCCCTTTGAATCTACACGTTCAACTAGAGGCCAAGAAAAGAGCACATAAGCTGATGATTTGATGGAACCTAGATCCAACTGCGACATCCCATACTCAGTGTATGAACCCTCTCGCTGGGGGTCGTAACAGGGGCGGGAGTGTACAGTCCTAGAACAAAAATATCAGTAGCTATGAGAAACTGGCCAACATTCTTCCAGACTGAAATAGCCGCCATTGTAGAATTTGCAAATATCTGCTCGAAAAGGAAGTATAAACACACCAAAATCTGCATTTTCTCGGACAGTCAAGCGGCACTTTCGGCCCTAAAAGCCTACAAGTGCATGCCTAGAATTGTCTGGGACTGCATTTGCCTTTTACAACAGATGAGTCAGTTGAATTCTGTAAATTTTTCCTGGATTCCTGGTCACTGCGGAATAGAGGGCAATGAAGTTGCAGATGAACCTTCATTGGTCCAGAACCGTTTTGTGGTATCTCAGACTGTGTCCTGAAGGCTGAGCCAAAGAAATTGGAACAACGAGAGATTGCAGCCAATTGAAAGGCAGTGAAATCTCAACCAATCAAAAAGATTTATAACACCAATCACAAAAATTTCTCAAAAGTTGCTGAGTCTCAATAAGAACGATCTCAGTATATTCACTAGCCTAATAACTGGTCACTGTCCGAGCAAACGTCATCATATTGGTTTCACCCAAGATGATATTTGTCGCTTCTGCAACAGAGAAAACGAAACCTCGGAACATTTGCTCTTCAATTGCTGAGCACTGATTAGACTCAGACTTCAGTACTTCAATAAGGGCTCCTTAGAACCCAAGGAAATCTGGTCTGCACTGCCAGTCAGGGTAACTAGTTTCATAAAACAAGTAATTCCCGATTGGCACCTATCTCGCTATAACTCACCGTCTATCAATTCCTCAATAAGTGGTAGACAAGCTTGAAGCGCAGTACAGCAAACCGGGGCATACCACAATAATTCAAATAAATGGACGCAGTGGTACGAAATTTGTAACGCAACAGTGAATTTTCGTAGCTTGAAATATCAATGTAAACACGATTCCTGTGGCAACAGTCTTCGCAGACTGTCTGTTCTTAACTATTTTTCTTACCATAATCAATCAAATCACAAATAATCATCAAAATACTGAATAAAGTAAAACTCCACTATAGGAACAATTTAAGTACCGCTGTTCCAGTAATAGTGGTAGTGCTCCAGCTAACATCCAGCTAACCTAACCTCAGGTTTTAACTCAGCAGATATAAACAAAATGTGGTACGCGAACTACTTTCGTGTGTAAATCTAACTCTGGTTCACACAATACAGTCCAGTTACCGTTATTCTTACATTTTGATATTCTAGGTAAGTTTTTATTTCACCTTACACCAGTGGTAGTTACCGCCGAAACGCAAGGATATATAACAGAGAAAAGAGATGAGAGAACAGCTGAAAGTTGATGAGATGCAGAAGGACAAACTTGAGCTTCTTCAAACTTCAAAGCTTTCCAAGCGCTAATGTGATACAGTACAATGATTATTTACTGATGATTTTCTCTGATTTGGACTATTTAAACAATTGTTACATGACCTGTTTGTTTTTTTTTTTATATTTTCATTATAATATTCGTATTTTTTGATTCATACAAGCGCTCGTAAAGTGTCTCTTGATTTGAAGAACAAAATTGAGCAGACACAAAGATCAAAAGTAGAGTGGGGTAAAACTACCGGAAAAGATCCTTCTAGCATTGCGAAGCATCATCTGGAGCAAAAGAACTAGTTTGTTTTTATCTCAAAACTTTTTCACTATTAAATTCAAAACGAATACTTATCACAGCTCATGCTAGACGATTGCCCACGGTGGAAGAAGATGTTTGGAATGCTACCTTAGAGTATAAAAACAACTAAATCGTTATTCATTTGCTGCAGCCTATGAAATAATCAACTTCCACTATTACTGGCACAGTTTCCACTATTATAGGAACATTGCCTCCATAACTGGAACATAAGATTGATAAACAATTATTCATTTTCCATACTTAATTTGTTAAAAACATATACAAACTGTAATTGCACATGACAGTTTATGATATTTTCTATAACACCAAAGAAAAATGGGTTTGATATTTGCGATATAAATATTGATATTTTCGTTTTTAAAAAACACTGGTGCTTAGACCCTCCATTACTGGATCATCTACCATATCTTTACCGATTGAAGGCTAGAAAAAGCAAAAGCCTTTACCAGCCTTCAACATAACCTAACAACTAGTTCAGGATATAGTCACGACTGTATGGGTTATCGTTAAACCATAACGACTATAATCCGTTTATGTTTATTGATTATACTAGTGCTTAGCTTTGCTTTTTATACATCAAAAATTGAAAATTATGCAAAGTGTCGAAAATATCGACTGCTAATATCGAACGTCGTTATATCACGAACCATACTTTCCACTAAAGTGATGCAGTACCATACCACACGAATGCTTTAATTGAAATTAATTTCGGTTCAATGGTTATCCAATTATCTGATGGCAACTGCCGATATCCTAGGAAACAGAGATTTTCCGTTACAGCCGATGCACACATCGACGGTAATTGAATAATGCTGCGCTTACGTTGGTCTATTTTTGTGTTCTTTTAGGTCATGGCAACCGGATACAACAAAATATCATGACGCTGATCCAAAGTCCTACTACGGAATTAAAGGAATCGAGAAAGTCAGTAATTGGAAGATTATGTTGATTTGTTTAATTTTTATGCTGATAGGTGTTTCCATACAAATGATTGCTATTAAGTAAAAGTTTCTGGTATAGTTGATGAATGTTATGATGATCATATTTTCGTTCATGCAGCAAATCCTTCACTTTTAACCGGGACCAATTAGATGAAATATCTCGAAAAAGTGCAGTCATGCATGCAGAAGTCCGTGCCGAAGCTGAAAGTCGCGGTAATGATGCCCAAATTGAGCGAATGAAAGCACAATTGAACAAAGAGACGCTGTGGTGAAAAAAATATATTTAGCTCCACTAGCAGCATGTAAATATGTGTATAATTAGAGAACTTGAAGAGACTTTTCTGTTCAGTAGCGAATGATGGTATTTTAAAATAAATTTCAAATTTATGAATGAAATTAGTTTTTAATGTTAATGTTCTCGTTTCTCGACATACGTCACAATTTCAACACGTTGTGAAATGTAACCCCCACTTAATTCATAATACATTTTTTATTTCCAAACTTATACAGAACACGTGACGGCCTCATTTATTAATATTCTAAATTCATTAGAACAGACTACCGAAGCCGTCATTCATCCTGAAATTTTACTCTACGGGTTTCTAACTTTTCAAGCACGGACATCATACAACTACAGAAGAGTAAATTCAAAAACTGCAAATGTAGGCTTTCTCGAACTGTCATCGTATTATACACCGTCATGTATCATCAAAAAGCAACGTAAGTGCGACTTGCTATAGCCCTTCAATATAAGGCAATTTATTTATTTCACAATTATTGTGCTTCTGATCAAAATGCTTACATAGAAAATATCTGCGACATATTTCGAATTATTTAGTACGTTTCATGACACATTGGTAAAATTATGATGACTTATTTTAAATGTGCTATCACAACAATTTTGACAATACAACGTATAGTTATAGTACTGCTTTTTTGATTTACTTTTTTAGCCTGTCACAAGATAATAATTGACGGTTATGAACTTGAGTGAATAAATGCTTAGCTACGGAATTAAAAAATATTTTTAGGGCATTAAATTTATAAATGCTTTTTGCGACTTCTTCCCACCGGCCTACCTATAGCCTAGTTCGCGCAAACTTCTTTAAGCTACTTGAATCAAGTTGCTGCGAGTTGGTTTGAATAAAATTCGAAAAAAAAAGATCACATGTGCATTACACCAAATTTGTGCTTCAAAAAGTAAAACAAAAAAAAATCATGTTTCTGCAGTTTTGGTGTGACATTCTAATGACAATGTACCAATGATAACAGTTATACATATATGAGTATGCAAAATGGACTAGCATTTTACTCAAACTTTTTCACCAGAATTCTAGCCGCTGTATGCGGTTCTTCTGGATCAAAGACCTGTTCTCCATTAACCAAGTAATCTCGGTACGGTAGCTTATAAACCTCCTGGAAGCCTATTTTCTCCATCACACGAGCTGAGAAATGACTACTACACAGAACATGCACTAATTTGATGTTTCTCTCTTTCACACATTGCATCGTTCGATCAGTAAGCTTGCCAGCAATCCCCAATCCACGATAGCGATTGTCTACTGACATTATTTTGATATCCAACATCCTATCGACGTCTTGGTATAAGTCAAAAATATTGAAATGATCGTCCACGTAGTCCATCAGAGCCATGATCAATCTGAACTTTGGATGCTCGCATCCATCGGCCAGTTTTTGTGGAGGTTCGTCTGTGACTGTCTGAAATAGAAAACACGACTTAAACCATTAGCAGTTTATAACATGTAAATAATGTCGGATTCATTTTTGCGGTGGTACTACATCGTTTCTACAGTTGGAAAACAAACGAAACTACACCCAGCTGTTTTTTTATATGGCATTTGACAACTTTTTAATTTTAATTGGTGCCAAACAACACGCTGAGTCTTCCGTGTGCTGCATAATAAGTATAATGTTGTTGTTGATCGAAACCGCAAAAAACGAATTCGACATAAGATCTTACCGGTCTGTTGACTACACCATTGATGTTTACTCCTACAATTTCGCCACGGGAATTTACCGCTTTGAATGAGCAATGCTCGTGAAGACATTTGATCGAATATTTTTCTAACTCCTTGCACTCTCCTAGGTTCACAAATGTATTGAGCGGTTCATCCTGTAGTGAAATTTTAAAGTTATTTATGAGCAAAAATAAAGATCATTTTATTCATAAGCAAAGATATTCGGTTGAAAAATTTAAATAAACCTATTTTTTATTTGTGAAAAGAAAGTGTTCTTCGTGTAGATTCCGGTTTGCATTTAGGTCTTTAGAGTAGAATATCCTGTCGTAAACAAATACAATGCCGTCGGATTTCACATTGAAGGTGCACACATTTATTGCTCGTTGCTCATTGATAAGGGCACTATGATGAAAATTCTAGGTGGTTGAAAACTTTTCTGGCTGTTTCATTAATAAAGTATTCTGTAGCGGTATCTCATAAGATTTGAAAAAGCTTTTTGTAATAAAAAACCCAAATTATTCACCTAGTGGTGAGACCCAGCCAATCCCATTTAAACTTATTATTTGTTCAAATAGATTTACACAATTTTCAGAAAAATATACACATCCTGATAATATTTCCTGGATTTATTTATCACTCTAAATAATAAATTTTTGGTTGCCAACAGTGAAACTATACCAAAAATTTTAAACATAACATTCAAACACATGTGTACATTAGAGTGCCAATGAGTTGTATGAAAAAAAATTGACCCTCGAATATCGTTTAGCGGTAGGGCTCAAAAGTTTCGTGTTTTCGAAAAAAGTCCCCAAAATTTCAGCTTGATCAAACATCGGGAACACATGCCTCAAAGCGGTCAAAGTTTCACGAGAAATATCGATGAAAAATGAACAGGTAGTAATACATGAAATTGTCGATAACTCGAAATTTTTTTTTCTAAAAAACCAACTTTCTGGGTCTTAGAAAATTGGGGCCAATGCACATACAAAGGCTGTCCAAGCAAAAAAGTGACGATAAATGCGACAATTTTGAGGTGCTGAACACGATTCTGGCATCCATTTTTGTTTTGGGGCCGTTCATAAAGCACGTGACCTAATGTTTAATGATTTTTGGCACTTTTCCCCTCTACTTGTTCATCAACGAACGCCACAAGCCACAGAACGTCCTCTTTACCGAAAAACATTACGTAGTTTTAGCGCGACCCCTCAAATCAACCAAATTTTGCAAAAAAAAATTTTTTCATGAAAATTAAAACAACATAGGTAATACAAACTAATTACAAATCAAAGCAATAATCATCTTCTTCTTCTTCATCATCATCTTCCTGTTTTTTTTTTCTTCTTTATAACTGTGATCAGATTCATTATCAGTATTCCCTGATTCAACAATTGTTTTCTTTAATAGATATATTATTTCATCTGGAATTTTTTTACGGTTACTTTCCACCTTTTCAAAATAAGTGTTAACTATTGGAAACAAGAAGATGATTGAATGTATCATGATTAGTATTTTCTAGACTATTTATGCGAGTAAAATGTTCACGGGCATTTTAATTATTGTTATTAACTTTAATTATTTGATTAAACTTCTCTTGAGCTTCTTCGGCCATTCTTTCTCCAGATAGTACATTTGCTTGATATTGCTGACCTGAAACATAAATTTTTATCTAAACTGATTACCTGGTAGTTTTCTACCATCCATTCAACTAGTACTAGTTCAATGGAAACATCCAATGAACTATAGTTTGACAACCTACATTAAATGTCAAATCCATCCGCCATTACCGCTCGTGGGAAGCTGGATTACTACCTGTGCTTTTTTTTCATCGACATTTTTCGTAAAACTTTGAGGCACATGATCACGATGTCCGCCTGAGCTGAAATGTTGCCTGATCCCTACCGCTAAACGATATTCGAAAAATCGATTTTCATTGGCAATCTAATGTACATATATTAACTTTGCATGTGTTAACATGAAATAAATATGTTTCAAATATATGACGCAATTTTTTTTTATTGTGGTATAATCGAAACGACACTGTACTCAATTTTTTTTCCTTGTAGAAGACCGAATCACTGCGACCCTTTTTTGATCTGTTGTGGTATGCTTCAACTTACTCTAAGTGCGTACGAGCGGGTACATCAGTATTCGACGAGTTGATGTCCTTGCTACATTGCACATTTATTCCAGTTGTGAAACGCACTTCGTATGAAGTTTATTACCTCACCGGGACTTTCCCTCTAAATTTCGGTAGGTTTTATGTGTCTCTTACCGAAGATACGCAAACTGCGTTTTATTAATACTCGACATTCGCGGAGTGAATGTTCTTAAGTTTTCATCATCAAGTTTGCCTATCTTCTTGAGATGAAATTTACTCGGATAGTGCCCTGTAATAAGACCTGTGAATGTCCTCAGGCGTTTCTTATTTAACTTGAGCAGCACGAGGCTCTTCTCGCGATTTGGTTCTTTAAATCTTTTCGATTGTCGTAATCCGCTTATGACATCCCAGTTTGCTTTGATGGTCGCTTTCTCCCATTCACCGAGTTCAGCTTTTAGAGCGCTCGGTGAGACTCCACAGAAAGGTTCTGGGCCAACAAAGTTAGTGGATGACCCTTGTCTGGCTAGTATGCCAGCCTTCTCGTTTCCTTCGATTCCACAATGACCAGGAACCCAGTACAAGTTAACTTGGTTTTTCATAGCTAACTGTCGGAGCCAGCGATGCCAACCTTTTTTCAAGAAAAACTGGAAGAATTCAAAATAAAAAACTGGAGAAAGCTGGATATAAAAGTTTGAAGCTTCTGCTGAAATTTGTTTGATTTTCGGTTCAAAAATGTTGCGTAAATAACAATTATATACATATATTGCACCGTATTCTTTCCTATAAACAAAAAGGGTGAAAGAGACAATGCATTGCTATTTTGATTTTGTACTGATGGAGATTATAGTCACCAGGTATAAAGTCCGGCGTACTCGAAATTTTGAAGATGCGACTGGAATTCGGTTTGAACCAGTAAACTGAAGGGCATGAATGCACGAAATATTGAAAAGACCATACATTTAAGGGGAATGAATTCAATAAATAAGGTGACGAATAGAATGCTGGATAAAACTGAAACTTTATTTTAAAACTGGAGATATTCAACCTTTAGCTGTTTCGCTGGCGTGCCCAAAAAAAACTGGAGATATCCAGGAAAAACTGGAGGGTTGGCAACGCTGGTCGGAGCGACAGGATGCATTCCCACACTAGTTTAGAGCTAAGGAGAGACAACTGGGTATAGATTTGCATCCACTTTGGGAACCACTCGCTGATTGGCTGAAATTGAAAACTCCGAGTGCGTCCAAATTTACCATCAGGCTTGTTGTTTTGATTTTGGCAATGTTGCTGGGTGGCATTTTCTTTTTGTTTTGTTTCATGGTGTGGTATTTACGGTTTCGCTCCTTATTGAATATTTGAAATATTCAAGTGAACATTCGAAATGAAGTGCAAAGCGTACAATTGCGGACGTAGTAAGAGGTCTCATCCGGATTATCACTTCTACCGGTTTCCAAAAGATCCAGATGTACGCAAGAATTGGATACGGCTTTGCGTGAAGCACGAAGGCGACATACCGTTGTTTAATGTGACTGCCGGAAGTAGATTGTGCAGTGTAAACTAAATTCTACTATTGATTCCGTTATGGATTAAATTTTGAAAATACCTACTTGCAGGCACATTTTCCATGCGGGAAGTATAATTTGGATGGGTCAATAAATGAACCATCATCATCGATGGATGACACATTCGATTGTGGGAATATTGAGAACAGAACCGACACAGATTCTACGGTAAAGCTGAGACGGAAAATCCTCTACCTGCGTGAGGAATGGTACAGGATGAAAAGGTAAATACTTAAGTAGGGATCCGTGCTTTATATTTCAAAAGTTCAAGATGTATGAAATTTAACTCTGTCGTAAATTCCTTAGTATTTTTTTCTATTTAATCGAAAAAAATATAGTATGCAGACGACACACTTTATATTTTATAACCGAGTACGCATTAAAACTTTAATTAATAACGGTATTCCCTTCGATCCGATACTTTAATCTGATCATCCGATAGTCTAGATGACTTTTCTACAAATATGGTGTACTTTTTTAGAAATATTAATCGTTGGAGAACAAAATATTTCAAACTGAAATCTGAGAAAGTAATGAAGCAACCAAAACAAAAACTTTTTCTAAGTGATCAAATAAAATTGCTCAATGGAGAAGTCAAAAATGTAAAGCAGTGGTCGAATGAAACGATTGTAGAGGGACTTAAGGTTCGCTTCGCTTGTGGAGGTGGCTACGAGAAGCTAATAGAAAAAGGTTTTCCTTATCCTTCCAGTAGGACACTTATGCGACATGTTGAGGGGATTCATTATGATACCGGTAAACTAACTTGTTCTTTGTGTTATTAGATCATTTAGGTAATCAAATTCAACAATTGTGATTTTCATAGGAATCCTGGAAGACATTTTTATATTGCTACAGAGCAAAGTAGCAACTATGACCGAGGATGATAGGGACTGCGGGATTGTGCTCGATGAAATGAGTACGGAGGAAGCACGCGTATACTGCCCAAGCAAGGATCAGGTAAACGGAACAACTACTCTTCCCCCGTCCGATTCGTTGGCTACCAAAGCAATAGTCTTCATGTTAGTAGGCATTGGTTCTTGGTGGAAACAAATAGTTGGTTACGACTTTACTGGTAATTCAATACCAGGTAGCGCATTGAAAGAACGTGTTATGGGTATAGTGGTTAAAGCAGAGGAAATTAATCTTAAGGTCCACTTCATAACTTCCGATTCTGGTGCAGAGAACCAGCGAATGTGGAAGGATTTCGGTATTGATTTTTCTCGCGGCAATGTAATGAACGACTTGTCCCTCGTGCATCCGTTGGATAGCTCACGTCGATGGGAGATTATCCCTGATGCAGTGCACGTTTTTATAAACTTAGTCCACGGATGGTTGAACAACGTTTACCTGACCTTACCGGAGTGGTATGTTGAGCTAAAGAAACCGGGACCACTCGAAGGAGCTTGTCAGTTATGAGCATGGCAACCAGTTGAAGATGGCATATACGCTAAAGGAAGCAGATGTTAATTTCGAAACAAAAATGTTATCTGTTGATAAGATGAAAGTATCAAACTCCACTAAATTTTGCAATTTAGATAACGCGAGTGCTCTTCGGTTTGCAGCCTTAGAGAAAAATAATCCTTCGCTACTAGCCACTGCAGCTTATCTGGAAGATATTACCCTTTGGTATGCAATAATGACCAACCGCTCTGAAGACTTATCGCTAAGATTGGATAACCCTGATTACTACAAAAATGTGTGTGATCATTTAAACCAAACTTCCCAGTTGATACATGACGTAAGAGTTGGGGCACTAGGTCATTGGAAACCGTGGAAATCAGCACTTACAATGTGCACACAAACTGTGCTAAGGCTAAGCGACCGTCTTTTGAAGAAAGGGCACAAAATAGTCTTAACAGCTAAGTTCATACAGGATTGCCTTGAAAGTGTGTTTTCGGTGGTCCGTTTCAAACAGCGTCGTCCGACATCATTACAATTTTCACAAATTCTGAAGATCATCACATTAACGCAGTATATGACAAAGGTCCCATCTTCCTATTACATGGACGATCAAGAGCATTTAGTTGGTTTGATGGATTTAATGAAGGTGCGTAGGAAGGAATTGCTGAAAGATAAATATACTAAGTCCAGTGAGATTCTACAACCACAGGAAGAAGACAACACCAGGTAAGATAAATTTAAAAAGGCTGAAAAATATGTTAGTTTTTCACTTTTTCAACAACAGGGTGCAATCGAAAACAAATTCTGAGGAGTAATATGTTACTATTTAGATTACGAATCTTTGATCGAAGAATCTGAAGAACTGTTGGATGCGCTCGAGCAAAACACGCTTTATCATGTTGCTGGTCACATATGTCGGAAAATGGCCACGCGTCCGCTTACATGCCAAAAATGTCTGAACCAACTGCTCCAGCCTCAATACCCCGAAAAGAATTCGTCTAATTTTGCTCGTCTTCGCGGGAGAAATTATAAAGGGTACTACACTATCTCAGAACGAATATTTGAATTTTTCAGAGTGATGGAGGTATTATTTCGAAGCTTCAAAGCTTCCTTTTCGAGTCAGGAAGATCAGGTACAGCAAAAAATTCTGAAGGAGATGGATCTTCTTCCAAGTCATTTATTTCACTGCGCGGAATTCAAAGATTTACTGGTGAAAAAATTTGTGCAATTCCGTTTGAAAACTGGCGAAGCGAAAAAAAAACGCAAGAAAAAATTTGACAGCAGAAGCATGCTGTACTGATTTTACTTGTTCGACATTCTTATGTTTTTAAATAATTTGTAAGTTACGCCAATTGTTTTTTTTTTCTTAAATATATATATATATATATATATATATATATATATATATATATATATATATATATATATTTATATATATATATATATATATATATATATATATATATATATATATATATATATATATATATATATATATATATATATATATATATATATATATATATATATATATATTTTTTTTTAAATTGTTATGCCTAAATTGAGAAAAAAAAACCTTTTTACCAACAGCAGGGCTGAAAGTGGTCAAACTGGTCAGAAAAAGTGACTTTAGTGACCAAAATTCCGAAAAAAGTGACTTCAAAGCTCGAAAAAAGTGACCAAAAAGTGACTAAAAAACTTGAAAAAAGTGACCAGGCTTTTTCCGATTGTCTTGCATGAATCGTTCAAAAGGGAACAGTTTTTTCCAAAACATAATGTGAGATTTTTCAAAAAAATAAAATAAATATTTGCATAACAGAACATTACGCTAAAATATGAAAAATGTTGATAAACCGATAAAGCAAAGAGCGGTGATGACAATTCAACAATTCAGGAGGCCTCTCAGTATAAAAAAGCAGAGATAAAAGACACTATAGAGCATTTCCAATTTAAAACAAAGAGAATCGAATCCAACTTGAAGCATAGAGGAAGAACCTGTTTTTGCTTTCCCAATTGAAAATTCAAAAAATATCGCATACTGTTTTATACTATTTCCGATGAGTTACTTATTGTTTTATTAGGAAAAATATTTTTTCCTTACCAATGAACACCTTCCAGATTTTCTAATGTTTTCTAAAGACCCTAACCCTGTAAAACATTGAATAGGGAAATTACAAAGCTAACACTTGCATAAACTTGCACATACAATCAATACTGTTTTTTTTCATCGGTCAAAAAATAAACCTTTGATCACTACCCAATCCAATTGAGCTGAAATTTTGCATCCAAAGGTGAGAACATGAAACTTTAAGCCCTACCGCTAAACGAAACTCAAAGGACTATATTTTTTCAGACATTCCATTGGCCCCAACTAAAAAATTCCCAGAAAGTCAATTTTTTAAAAAAACCTAATTTAATCCACCTAGTGGTGCAGAAACCTTTGTTCTACTAACTATAATTGTATACTTATTAAGGCCAGTAAATCACAAATCGTATAGCAACGTAAATCCAATTTCAATTATGAATAAAATGAATTCAAAAGATAATTTTCAGAAGGTGAACCAAAGACGATCTTTGAACTATAGCTTGACGTGGTTTTCGCAAATATTATGGATGTTATCACTGGAGTATATGAGTCTTATTTTTTCAATCGAGAACCAATTTTAAATGCTGGATAGAAGCAACATATTTTTTTTAAATAAACAGAAACAGTAAACAGTAAATAGTAATAGATAACAAAGATGCTGATTTCATTCTAGAACAGCAAATATGTATGTTAGTTCGAGGCAGTTCGAATTTTTTAATTCCCCATAATCCAGGTTTGAATACCACATTCGCATTATTTTCAGAAATCGCAGGACCTAGAATTATTAATCAGCATCAAGTCTTTTTCACGAATTGAAGCAAACTTCTACTAACCTCAGATCAGCATTACAAAGAAAAAAATAGAACCATTGACGAAAGTTGTCAATTCAATTCTATCTCAAATGCATAACCTGAAAATGAAGGTTTTCGCGACATTTGAGAGATTTGGATTTTCGGAGTGTAGACGAGAACATTATTCTTTTCGAAGGCCTAGGCTGTACGATAAAATCCGAAATAAAGACTTTATAAAACTTCCTGCGATAACGAGAAATGGAATAACATATTTGCACTTTGTCTTAAATTAGAAACCAATATTTATATCTTATATGAGCGTAGTGTATCATATCATAGGAATAAGTGACTTTCCACCTGCGCACACTAGTAAAAGTGTATAGCCATGTAAAGTTGCTTCAGTTTCATCCAAACTACAAATGATCGCATCTCGATGTTCACAATTTTTTAAATTCTTGGTCACGAGTTAAAAGTATATTTAGAACCTAATATTAAACATCAAATAAAAGTTCAACTGAAAAATTTTCCAGCTGTTCAATACGTAGCATTGCAAACAAAACAGCGATTTTTTTATGTTTTCTTCTTCTTCTTTTTATTTTTCGCAAATCTGGGTTCTACGTACAATTGATTATATATTTTAAAGAAAGTGTGGACGGAAGCTTCGCAAGCAAGAAAAGAAGCTAAGTAAGCATTGCAATTTGCTCTAAAATTAATTTATTTACACCAGTTAAAACGCACTACGAAAAGTGTAAAAATTATGCAAAGTTGTCGATGATTGTTGCTTTCCTTTGAGAAATAAATAGCGATACGAAAAAAGATGGATAGAGAAGAAGGAAAAGCATGGAGAGAGAGATAAATTATCCAGAAAGTAAAATATCCCATGTTTAAAATATACTTTGGTCAAAACTTTACAGTTCAAGCAACCAATAAAAAATCGCACCCAGTATGATTTTCAAAGAGCTCCGGGGCTTTCATTTGAGCATGCGAACATCAGAATCGGAATATGCGTACTGTAAAAAGGGTGATCTTTTTGTTATTTTTTTTTCGATTTTGATATACTACACATATAAACAACATATTTACACATGGCACACATTCACATACATACAGAAATTGTTCAGTTCGTCGATCTGAGTCGATTGGTATACAACACATGGCCCTCCGTGCCATTCATTTTGCCTTAAAAGTTAAATGTCTCATATAAAAAATACTCTTTGATCAATATTTTAAAATCTAAGCCACTAATCAAAAATCCACTCGGTAGCATTCTGGGGGAGAACAGTAGCTTTCGTTTGCGTATAAGATCATCAAAATCGGATATTGCGTTCTGTAAGAAAGGTGCGTTAGTTTTTTGCGGCACATACATACAGACAACATACATACACACACACACATACACACACACATACACACGAACAGACATTGCTCAGTTCGTCGAGCTGAGTCGAATGGTATATACGGTTCGGCCCTCCGGATCTTGGATCTATTTTGCGTTTTTGGACCGATTTTATATCCTTTGTTTAGTATAACAAAGGTAAAAAGGTAAAACGTGTGAAACATCGATTTAGTTTTAACAAACATGATGCATTTTAGAATAAAGAACGAGTCAATCTAAATAGTTAATCGAATCAGCTATTTGCAACTTGTACTTCCACCTTAAACTGTAGGTATTCTTCTGTCTTTATTTTGTAGATTTTTTGCCGACAAAAATGTAGTTATGATCATTGTTTATTATCCCGATCATAAAAGCTTAACGTTAAAAAAACAATATCTTGCTGATCGAACTCTGCAACTTGTCTATCAGAATTCAAAATCTGGTAGATTTCCTGTCAGAGCAGGTGTCAAGGTTCAGTCTGAGGTCCAGTCCTGTACAACATTTTTGCTACGATAAGCTCTCTTTATAGCCAATAAGTTAGCAATTAAGTTAACTGTAAGTTTACTTCCCTTTTTTGACAAGTAGGTTTAAATCCCTACGAATGATGAGTCCTAATTGCGAAAGCAAACAAATCCTAACAATCAAAATTACAAATTTTCTAACAGTGTTAGAAAGTTTTTAGTTTTAATTTTCAGTACAGATCATGTCGTGTCAACTAAATTTGTTCTCTGTTCGAGTATGGAGCGTGATTCTGTGACATTGACTTTGCTGCATTTCAGAGGCGTGGTTAAGGAAAGCGATCGCAAACTTTATTTATTTTCGAACTGCTGAATCGATCACCACTGAATCTTGTACATTAGAGCACTATAGTAGCTTGTGCTGAATGATCTTAATTTTCATCCATCTCATTAGAGTGCGCAAGGATCATTGACTCTGTTCTTTTTAAACATCCAGTTAGGATCACCGTGCCGATTCGTATACAAGGATACTCATACAAGAGGTGTATTTCTGTGATATTGATATTGCTGTTGAGCAACTACTAGCAACATAGGAAAATTTTAATATTTTTTCAATTGTCATTTTTGATTTGGTTGGAACTTTGCTCAGATGTTCCTAAAGGCTAAACATATCATTCTGTGGTATTATTTTTTTTTTAGTCACGACTAACTTTTGAAAAGGGCTTTTGTAAAATTGGTAAATGGTAATGGATGATTAAAAATATTTTGATAGCCAGAACGGTTTTGGCTAAGTTGTAGATAATATTTATTTCTTCAAAAAATTAAAAAAAAAAATACTGCAAATACGCCTCAATTAAAGTCGTGTCGCATTCCAAATGTAATTTTAAAGCTGTACGGAAAATGTTGACTGTTTACACTTGCTTAAAACATATTTTTGTAATTTTCAACCTAAAGGACCACCTCGGAGGAAAATGAGGGAATCGTTTCAAACAAATATCACACATTAATAACGTCTTACGACGATATAAGAAATGATTCTATGCTATTGACTTTAATATTTCAATTGAATTAAATAATGGTTCATTATGTACAATAAGTTAGCCATCACGATAAAATTTTAAATTTCTACAATTTTTTCCCCTTTTTCGACTAAAATTTGCCTTGCCCCCAATACGTTCTCAATTTTTGAAAAAAGAAGGTCAATTGCGTGAAATCAATGAGAATGTTTTTCATGAGTGTCATCTTCATAGCTGCCATCAGGGAGAATACTTAAACTGGTAAACACAGGTTTTGCTTAAAATAGAGATGAGATTCTAGCTTTTCAACCATTCCTTTGAATTTCGATGCTCCTAGCAAAGATAACTTTTTCAGAGATTTAAATAAGTTTTCCCGTAAGCAACGAACGTAGAAGCGACGAACCCAGCGAGAAATTACTCTGCGGCGTTTTGATGCACTTGTACATTTACTAGGGGCCTCAAAACTCTTAGGAACGACCAGAGGAGTGCCTAGAACAAAAAACTGGCCAAAATAAGAAAAAAGTTTTTTAAGCTTTTTGGTGCCGCTATATTTTTTCTGCAGCTTGAATAAATGCTTTACGAAATGCAATCATTTGATTCAGTTTTAACTATATTTACACATGCTGAGAGTGCTGTAAACATTGACAAATTCTCAAGTTTCTTTTCTGGAAATCGAATCATTAACAACTTGTGCCAGGCGTCAAAAAATGACATTTGATCAATATTTTGCAGTAAATGAATTCTCTATGTTCAATTCCAGTGAACCGGTTGATAGAAATTCCGGAACTAAAAATTATAACTACTCTTAGGAACTTTTCGGAATTAGTGATTTTTATGTACTTTCAAGCGTTTTCAATATGGAAAAAGATATCAAATTCCGTAGAATCCTATCATATAAACTTCGGGGGAATGAAAGTTCATATCATCACGAACATATTCTTGTTAATATCTAATCCGGCAACGTCCGGATTGACATTTGCGACCCGTTTGAAAAATGCTATTTTTAACAAATTTTGACGTTAAGAGCTTACGCGTACATGGGAAACAGAAAAAAATAAAATACCTGGGTATCTGCCTCATGCTCCAAACAGAGCTGAAAAACAATGATTAAATGAAATCAAATTTATTTTCGCTTCACAATCAAATGTTACCCAACATATTGCTAAATAGGAGCGAAAATAAGTTTGGCCAGGTTTTCACTCGAGTTACTTCTCTGTGGAACGGTTAAAAGTTATAATTTTTCATTTTTCCGGTTAAAGTTTAGAGAATTTTTTTTCGCTTCTGTCGACTAGTGTTATCAGTTACCAATTGTTAATTGAAAACGACCGTGCTTACTCTATTGATTTTGATGATGTTAATAAACAATTTGCTGTTGCTATGCCAAAACGTGTTAAAATCTGCTAAAACCATGAATTGGTATTAAACTAAATAAATGCTGTTATTCCCTTCCAGCTGGTCTTGAGATACGATGCTGGCCTAACAAGCCAGTCGTAGTAGATTCGAGTCCCGGTTCGGGTGAGAATGTTAGTTTCAGCAGGATCGTTTCGCTAGCCCTGAAATGGTCCTGTACACTAAAACAGCTGGCTGCGATGTCTATGTAAAATAAACAGAAGGTCGAGTTCCAATACGGAATGTAGCGCCAAGGCTTTGCTTTGCTTCAAATGCTGTTATTATTTCATTTGAAAACAATTACTGGCTACAAGATAATTGTACTGCAACCTTGCAGTTGACTTGAAAATTTTCCGCCCGGGTGTTACCCAGCGTTTTGCCACTGATTGACATGAATATCTCAGTAATTGCAATCAAATCCTCCATTTAAAATAAATTCACTCTCCAAGCTCGATAATTTTCTAAGTACAAAGTCGATTTATTTCAAAACCAAACATTACAGACGAAAACCGACTTTCCGAAGTAAAACAAATTCATGAGAGTGTCGGAATAGATTTTTTTATGCTAAATGCCTTGCATTAAAATAATAAAATCAATAAAATGTCTGAGTTTTACCTTTGTTATACTAAACAAAGGTTATAAAATCGGTCGAAAAACGCAAAATAGATCCAAGGTCTGGAGGGACGAATCGTATATACTATTCGACTCAGCTCGACGAACTGAGCAATGTCTGTTCGTGTGTGTGTGTGTGTGTGTGTGTGTGTGTGTGTGTGTGTGTGTGTGTGTATGTATGTATGTTGTCTGTATGTATGTGCCGCAAAAAACTAACGCATCTTTCTTACAGAACGCAATATCCGATTTTGATGATCTTATACGCAAACGAAAGCTACTGTTCTTCCCCAGAATGCTACCGAGTGAATTTTTGATTAGTGGCTTAGATTTTGAATTATTGATCAAAGAGTATTTTTTATTTTAGATATTTAACTTTCAAGTCAAAATGAATGGCATGGAGGGCCATGTATACCAATCGACTCAGATCGACGATTTGAACAATTTCTGTATGTATGTGGATGTGTGCCTGTATGTATAGATGTGTAAATATGTTGTTCATACGTGTGGTATATCAAAATCGAACAAAATAAAAAATAACAAAAAAAACACCCTTTTTACAGTACGCATCTTCCGATTTTGATGTTCGCATGCTCAAAAGAAAGCCCCGGAGCTCTTTGAAACTCAAACTGAATGCGATTTTTTATTGGTTGCTTGAACTGTAGAACTTTGACCAAAGTATATTTTAGACATGGGATATTTTACTTTCTGGATAATTATCTCTCTCTCTCCATGCTTTTCCTTCTTCTCTATCCCTCTTTTTTCGTATCGCTATTTATTTCTCAAAGGAAAGCAACAATCATCGACAACTTTGCATAATTTTTACACTTTTCGTAGTGCGTTTTAACTGGTGTAAATAAATTAATTTTAGAACAAATTGCAATGCTTACTTAGCTTCTTTTCTTGCTTGCGAAGCTTCCGTCCACACTTTCTTTAAAATATATAATCAATTGTACGTTGAACCCAGATTTGCGAAAAATAGGAAGCTTTTACAGCTTTCGGGGAGCATTGAAGCAAAACCTGATCCCACAGTGTGCAAATGTAACACAATTAGCGATGCAGATATTGCAGATGCAGAAAACATAAAAAAATCGCTGTTTTGTTTACAATGCTACGTTTTGTACAGCTGGAAAATTTTTCAGTTGAACTTTTATTTGATGTTTAATATTAGGTTCTAAATATACTTTTAACTCGTGACCAAGAATTTAAAAAATTGTGAACATCGAGATGCGATCATTTGAAGTTTGGATGAAACTGAAGCAACTTTACATGATAATCTTAAAACTTTACATGGCTATACACTTTTACTAGTGTGCGCAGGTAGAAAGTCACTTATTCCTATGATATGATACACTACGCTCATATAAGATATAAATATTGGTTTCTAATTTAAGACAAAGTGCAAATATGTTATTCCATTCCTCGTTATCGCAGGAAGTTTCATAAAGGTTTTATTTCTGATTTTATCGTACAGCCTAGGCCTTCGGAAAGAATAATGTTCTCGTCTACACTCCGAAAATCCACATCTCTCAAATGTCGCGAAAACCTTCATTTTCAGATTATGCATTTGAGATAGAATTGAATTGACAACTTTCGTCAATGGTTCTATTTTTTTCTTTGTAATGCTGATCTGAGGTTAGTAGAAGTTTGCTTCAATTCGTAAAAAAGACTTGATGCTGATTAATAATTCTAGGTCCTGCGATTTCTGAAAATAATGCGAATGTGGTATTCAAACCTGGATTATGGGAAATTAAAAAATAAGAACTGCCTCGAACTAACATACACATTACATATATTATAAAAGCGTATTATTCACTTCAATAATGATACTGCCAATAATATGAAGAGCGGAGTACAGAAAACACCTGGGCAATATCACAATAGATCAAAAGGTCTCTGGTCGCAGTGATGAGTCCACACAGAGGAAGAAAAAAAAATAAACATACATATTTGCTGTTCTAGTATGAAATCAGCATCTTTGTTATCTATTACTATTTACTGTTTACTGTTTCTGTTTATTTAAAAAAAATATGTTCGAGTGTGTTACATATACTCCAGTGATAACATCCATAATGTTTGCAAAAACCACGTCAAGCTATAGTTCAAAGATCGTCTTTGGTTCACCTTCTGAAAATTATCTTTTGAATTCGTTTTATTCATAACTGAAATTGGATTTACGTTGCTATACGATTTGTGATTTACTGGCCTACTGCCTATTATCGCATACCAGTCCCACGTGCATTCTTGTCGTTCTTATAAAAAGGTATGGTAAATATCTATCTCATTATATCATGTCGAAAATATGGGAATAAACCACGCTCAACAGTTGAAATAACTTAAGCACGAAAAATACCTTTACGTGCTGTTTTCTCAACTTGATGAAAATGAAGATGGGACTGATATGCGATTATAGGCAGCCTAATAAGTATACAATTATAGTTAGTATAACAAAGGTTTCTGCACCACTGGGTGAATTAATTTAGGTTTTATTCCATAAAAATGCACTGATTATGGTAATCGCACCCTTTTTTAATTTGTTTCAAAGCGAATTATTGTTTGTTTTTTTTTTTTCATTTCAGGCTAATTATAAATCGCTTAATAAATAAATCACGAAACTATTGAATCAAAATATACGACATTGCGATTCATTTGCAAAGCAAAATTAATGAAAAGACAAAATTCAGTAGTTTAGAAACAACGTGTCATTTTTATTTTGATGAAAAAAAAACACTTAAATTAGTATTATATGAAAAACTTATGTTTCTGATAACGACTTGGATATTTTAAAAATTAGTATTGTACGTGACGCATGGAGAAGCCTCAACGGTTTTGATTTCAGAGATATCATAGCATATAGTACGTTTTCACGCGAAACAGGTCGCTGACAAAACATTAGCATGAAAAACAAATTTTTGTACATTTCTGAAATTCATATTTGTTTATGCGAAATACTCTTAGTGAACACATTCTTAAACAGACTTGTTATTCTTCTCAATATGTGAAAAGAGCGAAGTTAAAATACAGCGCGCGCTTCTTTTCGAACATGAGTGCTGCATGTAGCAATTTTTTGTACTACACTTCTTTCTTCTACTTTGTGTTGTGCTTCTGCCACTCGTAGAAAGACACTAAAAATACTGCAGTGAGCTCTGTAGTGTAGCTATAGTGCGTAATGTTCTTTCATGTGAGAAATCTAATCTTAGTTTATTATCTCTCAGGAGAGAAAATTCAGATTATATCACGATGTTTTTGTAAGCTCCTCAGTTACACACGATTCGCTTCTCTCTTCAGGCAAGTGCGTGCGATTTGCTCACTAGTATGAGAGCAGTTGTTTTCACAGTGAAAGATATTCTCTTACACGCCAGTGATTCTCTCAGGAGAAACGACAAGCATGTCCTTGAGTGTAGCCGTTTAAAGATTTTCATGAAAACATTTCCTCTACTATATTTTTTTGTTGTCAGAGATCAAATTCTGTTATTCAAACTTTTGAAATCCTTCAGGTACAACAAGAAAACCTTGTAGAATGTAGTATGTAAAATGAAAAGCAGTTAATCAATTGTTTTCTCAAAACGACTACACTTAGGAATGAGAATTTCTGAATTAAATTACATCAATAATCGTTATTTTCAATCAAAACGTTCAAACATTGAACTTTAAAGAATTAATAAGATGTAAAAATTTGTTTTTCAAAATATTCCAAAATAGTTTTTCAAACCCGAAACTTGTACCCGTCGGGTTCGGGTTTGAAAATTTTCGAAAGTGTCGGGTTCGGGTCGGGCTCGGGTTTGAAAATTTTTGAAGGTGTCGGGTACGGGTCGGGTTCGGGTCTGGTTCGGGTTTGATGGAAAAAAAATTTTCGGGTTCGGGTCTGGTTCGGGTTTGATGGAAAAAAATTTTCGGGTTCGGGTTTGCAAATGTCGGGTTTAGGTCTGAAAACCCGAAACCCGGCTATATCAAGTGAGCATTTTTATAAGATAATGATGTCTAATTTCATGCAACTGTAAAAATCACCAACATTTCAATACCATTCGAGGCTCAAAGCTTCAGAGCAACCTCAAATTGGTACAAAAAATGGACCCAAAAAAATAATCTCGGTTCGGGTCGGGTTCGGGTTTCACAAAAATAAAATTTTTTGGTTCGGGTGTGATCGAAAAAAATTGTCGGGTTCGGGTTTGATCGAAAAAAAAATCTCGGGTTCGGGTCGGGTACGGGTTTGAAAAAAGCCAAACCCGACCATCTCTACTATTTAGTCCTTAATTTGTTTAATCGAAAAATACTTCAAATTAAAAATAGTTATAAATAGTAAAATAAATAGTGAAAATTGTTGATTCAAAAATCAAACAGTTTCTAACATGCATATATGAGTTCATGATTGATTTTTCACTAGAATAACGTTTATTGAAATCATTGGCAATATTCGTTCCCAAATTACAGATCGTACCGGGCTTGGAGCCGAACCGGAACGAAACCAAACGAACTACACCCTAAACGGACCGGAACAGAACAATAAACAATATCGTACGCTAGCCTGGAGGGCTAACGCGGTCTCGATCAACTAGATTATTAGTTGAGAAAATTCGTTATCGATATTGTTTTTGGCACATTTTGCCTGTTGTAGGATAAGTACAACGATACACCGTGCTCCAGTACTGAGTCGAGAAAATTTCCAGCTCGAAAAGATCCTCGACCTTATAGGGAATCGAACCCGACATCAAAACCATGTGGGAGAGCTAGCCGACCGACATCGCTAACCACAGAACCACGAGGACCAGGCTCGTTCCGATTTTCAATCAGACCGGACAAGACCAAGTTCCAGACCTAACTTTTCGTTCCAATATCGAGCACTTTAACACTATTATCATGAATTTCTCAGGAATTGCATTCAAATCCTCTTTTCTTTAGTGCCGGAAAGTCGGTTATTCCCAAAAAAAAAAATTTTTTTTTGAAAGAGAACAGATCTCGACGTATCATGCATATCTAAGATATTTGGCATCAAAAATTTCATTCAGAAAGCAGGGCTGATGAGGGCTGGTCAAGTTGGTAAAAAAGTGACTCTAGTGACTATTTTTCGGAAAAAAGTAACTTTAGTGACTTTTTGATGAAAAAAGTGACTTTTGAGTGACCAGCTTAAAAAAAGTGACCAAGTCACTAAAAAGTGACCAACTTGCAGCCCTGCAACAGTCGTCTGCATTCGTTTCGTTCTGATAGATATTTACACACTTATAATCAGCTTCTACGAAACCTTTAAGGTTCTTAGAGTTCATTTTTATTTCATGTTATTTGTTCACCGAACATAACAATATTTTGAAAATTTGCATTAAAAGCATTTAATTATATTCCGTGCGAATGGCATCACTGCGTAGCGTAACACGCTATCCAGAAAAAAGAACAACAGGGCTCAGGGATGTTCGAGAAGAAGAAAAGTAAGAAGCCAGTTGTCGCTCCTTAGAGTGGCAGAAAGGATAACTCAGGGCTTTAAGTGCTGCCTGACTATCACAGAAAATGCAAATATTTGCGTGTCGATATGTAGTCATATTTAGGTTGGACTCGATTATATATTATTCGATTAAATATCATTTTAGATTCTATTATTTATAACAGGTTTTTTTTTCTATTTCTATTATGACTTCCTTTTCACATCTTTTGAACCACGTGTTCAATCATGATAATCCATCAGTAAATTCTTAACTAGCCCGTTCATGTGATTTCGATATTGTTCAAATCAGTTGTGATACATTACAGACGAAGTTATTGTCCGATTACAGTTCGGTTACGTCCGATTACAGGTGTTATGAGGCAACTAGACCTTTCATTTGACACTGATTTTGTTGAAATCGGTTCAGCCATCTCTGAGAAAAGTGAGTGAGTTTAAGTAGTCTTTGGAATATGTTTCTTTTCATAGCACTACTTCGCATTTTCAAACATAACAGGCAAAGTAAAAGTCCGATTGCAAAAAAAATCAGTTTGGTCTTATGGGGTAACTAGACCTTCCATATGACACTGATTTTATAAAAATCTGTTCAGCCATCTCTGACAAACATGAGTGAGATTAAATAGTCTCCAGAACACGTTTCTTTCCATAAATTTTGAATCACATGTCCAATCTTTATAAAATTCAAAAGTTAAGGGTTTCTAGGTAACCCGTTTATTTAAAACCAATTTTGTTAAAATCGGGTGCGTAGTTTCTGAGATAATAAACTTTCGTGTTTTTCACATTTTGATAAATAACATACAAACCAAAAATTCGATTTCAATACATTTTATTAGGGTTTTATGGGGCAACTAGACCTTTCATTTGAGAATAATTTTATGAAAATCGGTGCAGCCATTTCTGAGAACATCGAGTGAGATAGAAAAGTTGCACATACACACATACAGAAAATGCTCAGCTCGTCGAACTGAGTCGAGTGATATATGCCATTCGGCCCTTTGGAGCACTTTTATACCTTCGGTTTTGCCAGCGATTGCTATACCTTTCTAGGAGAAAGGCAAAAGGAAACTCATAGAAATGCTAATTTTTACAAGGATTTGAATCTGGAAAACTAGAAATGTTGGATTAAATTAGATCGAGGTTGCATTAGACATAGATGGCATCAGGAAGTATATTTTATTTACATATAAACTAATTGAGCAAACTAAAAAAATTCACGTTAATTTTCAATATAAGAATGCGATTTGCACTATGGAAAAAAAAAATCTTGTACGAGTCATTACTGGGACAGTTTTGCACAGTTTTTCTTTAATTTACATTATTCGGTCAAGAAATGATCGAAAGCATAGATAGAATCAACATTTAATATTTTAAATGTTCAAGCTTCGCCAGGTTTTAATTAGCTAATGTTGAATGCGGTGAGCAGGTGTCTATTCATCCGTCTGCAAACCACTATATATTCCCATAGCGCACTCCTGGTCGGAATCTGTTTTCCCACCGAGATTTTCCATCAAAGCGTTAAATTTATTCCTGAGTTAATCTCTTCAGCATGCATAATTTGATGTATGTTCATGAATTATTCATTAAGCATCTCGTTTTCCATATCGTCTGGGAAAATCGTATAGATTTGACTCGAGCTATCTACACTACACACAGGTCGGTATATTATGTATATATTTGTGTAGGTATGTACATAGTTACAATTCTCTTTCTCCGATTCACACCACGTTCACATATCTAGCAAAGTCAGCAGCGTATTTACAAAACGGATAACGTGCACCACAGACCACAAGCCTGACAATCTAGGGCGGGAATTTCCTATTCCGAAGTTTGAAGTGAGGTAAAAACGATCTGAAGCATGAATTTCATACAGACTGGCTTCTATCTTACCTTGAAGAAAAACTTTTTGAGCAGTTTCAGCACATCTTCAGCATCGTCTTCTGTAATTAACTCAATCGAGATGTTCGTGTCAATCTCACTGGAATCGTCGCTAGGGATGGATTTGATTTTCTCCTCTACACTGCTATTGGGCGACGTCATTTTGGTTGTAATGCGGCCCAAAGGCGGTAATAGCTCCGACAGCTAAAGGGGAAAGAGATAAATCATGAGTTATACAGCTGTATCAATTTTCGAACCCATTGATTCACATTTCGCGTTATAAAAAATTCTGATATCGTAACAGTGCATGCAAATCCAAAGCTATACGATGAAATTATTCACTAAACACTTACAACATTTGAACATTTGAACAAGATAAACTAAGCGATCAATTCTAATGAAACCATATAAATAATTTATTACATGTTTTTCAAGCAGAAATATGTATGTCTCCTAAGAAAAAAAAAACAGAATTGATTCACCCAGTGGTGCAACCTACCTTAGTTATACCATCATATCAACCCATTTATCAGGTGACACTAGAAACGTATGCGCTACTATTGCGAAACAGAATGAATTACAGAATTTTTTATATAAAAAATGGTGCGAACGTGTTAAAAATGCCAAACATTTATGGCTTGTTCTCTTTTTGATATTTTTCTCGAACTCATAATACATAATCTATTTTAATTTAATATAAAAAATTTACCACTTTTAATCGTCAGTAGATACATACTATGGCCATTACTTCTAAACATCATCAGTCCTTATATGGACTACAGTAGAATTCAATAGAAACCTTGCCAATTCTCCATATTTAATTAAGTTCTACTAAGACGTTCAGTAAGAAGTCTATTTATAATTTATAGTTAGTATGAACTTCTGTATTCAGAGATCAAACTCAACATACACTAAAATCGAATTAATTTATTCTGAAATTTATTTCGAACAAAAGGCTTTATGCCAGGCAATTGGTATACAACACTTCGATTGGTATACAACACTTGGCCCTTAGAGCCATTAATTTTGCGTTAAATGTTAAATATCTCATATAAAAGAATACTCTTTGATCAATATCTTGAAATCTAAGTCGCTATTCAAAAATCCACTCGGTAGGAATCTGGGGGAGCGCAGCAGCCTTCATTTGAGCCCAAGAACATCAAAATCGGATATTGCGTTCTGTAAGTGGAGTGCGTTAGTATTTAACAACGATAAAACTAAATTTGCCTTTCGAAACTGTTGTTTTATAGAAACTAGTAATTCAATCGAAAATAAACCAATTTGTATTATAAAGTTCAATCAAAATACTCTGCCAATATAGAGAATATG
Source organism: Wyeomyia smithii (assembly GCF_029784165.1). Classification (NCBI taxonomy): domain Eukaryota; kingdom Metazoa; phylum Arthropoda; class Insecta; order Diptera; family Culicidae; genus Wyeomyia; species Wyeomyia smithii. Next base: position 130,020,013 of record NC_073696.1, read on the forward strand.
CGCAATTGCAAATATTTTTATAAAAAAAATGTGGGTAATACAGACCAAATTTTTGGCGTTGGACTAACGTCTATCTGGAAGGTAGACGCCTGAATATGAAAATCCAATAAATCAACCATGGAAAAAGTGGTTTGAGCGCTTATATATCAGTCATTGCTTATCAGATCACCGAGGTTTTGGTATCAACCGAACAAAAATTTAAGGTTGAGTTTTTATAACAAAAACAACCAATTGATTGAGATAAACTATTGAAAAAATCGTAAATAACATGGATTGTCTAAATCATACCGAGCAACCAATTACTACCTTTCTACCCAGCACAGACGACACTAAAATATTAACCAATCTGACTTTGTAAACAATTTGTTGTTGGGGGGAAGGGGGGGGGGAGCCTGAGAAAAGTTTTCGTTTGAGGGAGCCTGGGAGTAAACTCATGCTCAAGTCCTTCTGATATCGAATGGCCTGATTCTACTAAGATTCGAACCTATGAACCACGCTTGTCAAAGCGGACTTTGTAACCTTGTGGTTACGAAGCTCCCCTGAAACTGGAAACTGGCTCGTACCGCAGCCAGTAGAGCGGTAGCTGGGCAGGCGACTGCTCAGCTGGTGCTCTACTAATTGTTATCGACTTATCGTCATTTAATGATAAACGAACTTAAAATTGATGAGAGCATTTGAAACCTTGGCTCACGATTTTTCTACCTGAAGGTCTACCACATTATCTTTGAATGGTAGCATGGTTTTGTGAAAAAAAAAACCGTCGCTTACGTTGCTTCGCTGATGCAATGCGCTAAGCTTTGGATAAGCGAAAACAAGTCGATGCAGTTTACGTCGACTTTGCTAAAGCGTTGGATAAGGTGCCTCACCTTTTGCTACTACAGAGAGTGGGATTCCAGGATTGGCTCACGCAGAGGATGTCGTCGTACCTTAACGAGCGCGATACATGAATAAAATAAATAGATATGATCAACTTACGATAAAAAATGGTTTATTTTACCTGCGTTCTTACTTCAAGTTCGCCTTACGCATCGTATACGTATTATCAAGGAAATTTATATCCCTGATAAAAACCATTCAATCTAAAATAACGGCTAGTAACACAATCATAGCCAGATTTAGGGTGGTCCAGGGGTGCCATCACTTCTCATGACTCAAGATTAGAGAATTTGTTATACCTAACATAACAGAAATTGAAATAAAACTAACACAATCTGTAACCTTCCTTTAATTTATATTCTTGTGTGACATATTCCTTTTTTGAAATTTTACAAGGTACCTGGCCTGCGGGCCTGCACAATCCTTAATCCGGCCATGAACACAATGCCAAATCAATGACGATTTTCTCGTGAAGGAAAAAAATGTAAGCAAGAATGTTAATTTCATACACATACTAAACGGTAATTTTTTGTATAATTTAATTTCCATTCCGTATTTTGAGCTTTGGCTACAGGAAACTGCGTTGTTATGACAAATAACTTTCGAACTCCTAACCTAATAAACTTGAAACGGAAACGGTTCAAAACGGATAATGAGGATTTGAGCTGCGAGAGCGTAGTAGACTGGACAACGCGGATGATGGTGATGCTTGCAGAAAATAGTACCATTGAGTGTGTGCTAGTAAGTCTTCCGGTGTGAGGAAGATATCGAGAAAATATGCATGTGCATTCCTTTATTGCTGGTAATAGTACCAAAAAAAAATTAAGACCAAAAAAACTTTATCGAAACTGGATTGCAATATGAAACTGATTAATAACGCTACTTGTGGCCTTGATGGAGAAATTTCGAATAAGAAGTAAGTTGCCCCGAACGAAAAGTAGACACTGTTAGCACAAGTGTTAACGGGTAACAACTAAAACTTGGATTTTGTTTTTCGAAGTTCTCAGACTCAACAATAAGCACGCTCAGAGAGAAATTGGAATTTGTAAATATATTTAAGTTTTTTTCCCTGAACAACCACCCGAACCCATTTGTGGCCGAAATACACAATACAACGTCAATCATAGGTGTATTTGAAAATATCCACGTATTTGATAATGCCACGTGTACGGGATATTTTTACCAAAAAAAAATGGAAATATGCCAGAAATTGGATTTGGAGTCATTGTCAGCTATATTTTAGATGAATTTGGAATCAATTGATTCGTGGCCTCTTGTTGAGAACCCTTTTTTGTTTTCTCTCGTTACTACTTTTAGTTTTTTTCAGGATAATTTGAAATCATTTATCATAAATTTTACTGTAACTTTTTGAAGCATCAGTATCATTCATGAATGAACCATTTTGAGCTAATTTTGGAATAAATTTTTGCTTTGCGCTTTTAGGCTGAATTTGAATAATTTTTTTTTTTTTATTTCTTCCTTCCCGATCAGAAAGACAAAACAAAAATGTAACAAAGGCTGTTAGTTTGTAATGTGAAAAACCTTTCAGCTTGTGTTTAAATTTTGATCTCGTCAGGTTTTAAAAAAACAGAAATCATAACAAAAAATATTCTACTAATATCAAACCCATATCAAACTTCGTTACTAACATATCAGCTTTCTAACAAAATTAGATAGCACATAGAACAGAATGATAACAACCATTGTTATAAACAACAGGTTTTGATAGAGACGAAAGAATTCTTAGATTTGTTTCAGAACAACTTCATTTCAGGATTTGGTATTATATCTCAATCAGATTCAATTTTGTTATCAAAAGCAAATGGGAAAATACAAAATCGTATCAAAATATGTTATTTGTATCTCCCGTTGAAAGAATTTTGTAATTCTTTAGTTATGCTCTTCTGATTAATTAATTTGAACCAAATTCAAGATCATTTTCTTAATTTTTTTTCTGGATTCTATTTTATTTTTTCAAGCCTTTCGAAGTATTTTCGGATGTTTTGAGCTACATTTATGACAGTTTTCATGCATTCTAAATTATTTTAATATACAGGTCGGACTCGATTAACCGGAGGCACGATCATCCGAACTCGATTATCAGTGGCTCGATTATGCGGAGAAAATGGCTCGATTTTCCGGAGTCATCTTACACAGTAAAAAAAATTTGCATTACTTTAAATGCAAATAAATAGAGCATTGGAAACCATGTAATATTCCGTGTGGCATTATATTCACATGCAATGTAATTGAATATATTGTGAATTTGCATGCATATTTATATTCGAAGTTTTAAGTTTATATCATTAACGTACAAATTTACATGATGTAAAACGATTCTGTATTGTGCATTATTAACGGTGTGAAATTGTATATGTTTTTCACTTTATGTACTAGAAACCGTTATGTGCTTTCATTTGTATTAATTGTAAATTAAATTTTTTGGTACTGTGTATTTTCGTCAATTTCATATTTTGTTTACATTTATGATGCTTGTATTTTATCGATTCTATCTACAAATGCCAAATTTGATGCAATATTTCTCGCTATATACTGCGTAGTTAATTCGATGCATAAAAAAAGGTGACACGGTTGATTCATCTCATTATGATCAAGTTTTTCACATTTGACAAACATCGACCTACAGTCGCTAGATAATTTGTATATTTTTTATTGGCATATAGAGTAATACCCCCGGGTATTTTGGCCAAGTTTTTTACTTAACCAAGGTTTTTACTTAAGTTTTTACTTAAGTTTTTACTTAAGTTTTTTACGTAAGTTTTTACTTAACAAGTGGCAAAAAGTTAGAGTAGTAGTTTAGGACATGACCAAAATATGTTTATCTCTGTTTAAATCGAACATATTTTGGCCATGCCAAGTTTTGACAGCTCTTTGTTTACAATCCGGCCGTTCGCATTGAACGGAGAAATAAGTGGACGGAACGAACGGAGAAGTAAGCAGTTTACAAGTAATTGTTTCTTAATTTATAGTCATCCTAGTATTATGGGCCAGTCTACATTTTGTATTGGTTTCTAACATATTTCAATAACTTTTGATAGTCAAATTTAGGTTGAGTGAACGTGAACAACGGTCTTCAAGCTTAAATGAGACTATTACAAGTTATTGACATACGTTAGAAACCAATACAAAGTGTATTGGCCCATAATACTGGTTGGCCTATAATACTGGGATGACTGTATTACATTTAATGATTTGAAACTGGCACTGCCTGCAAAACTGCTACAAACTCGATTTTTTTCATTTTCTGATGCCTAATATTGCGAAAGCCACTATTTCTACTCTAAAAAGAACGATGATGATCTAAAATATTATAAGTCTAAAATATTTCAACACACCGTTCTAAAAATAACTGTTCTCGATGAGTAAAGGAAAAAAATTAAATGAAAAATCTGCTCGATTATCCGAAGATCTCGGTTATCCGGGGTGAAACATTTTTCAAAACTTCGGATAATTGAGTCCGACCTGTAGTTTTTTCTTGAATTTGGTATTTTTTCTGGTTTCCATCCGTCCGTCCCACTGTTGACACGAGGTCTTCAAAAAACGATATTTTCGTGTCTAAATGATTTGAAAGTAGTGAAAATGAGAAAACCACTTTGGTTAGTCCATATTGGTGGACCCCTCGGGCATCAAGGTGTGAAACGGTTTTTAGAAAAATTGTATTTTCAGCAATTCTTGATCTTTTCAGGTCTATTTCTCTTAAATTCATCATTGAACAACTAGTCGTTGTAAAGAATAATGATAGTGTTTCCATTAGAAGTAGGAAAAAATTGGCCGCTATTTGGGATTTTATCAATTAAACATAATTTTGAGTAAGTTCGTAACCACCACTTTCAAATCTGTCATCACCATTGGAAAGCTGAGAAAAAAGGCTTTAAGATACATAAAAAATGGCTGAGCACCGAATTTACCTTACCATTTAGATCTCTTTTCGAAGTCGAGCTTCGAACCGTTCAACGCAAAACGCGCGGCTAATATCAAATAAAAGCAATATGCTGAGCCTGTGGTGTGTCTCTGTGAAACGTAATAATTGTTTAATTGTTCAATGGTTGCCACTGCCTGTATGCGTGAGTGAGGACTTTTACTATGGGTCTGTTCACAAATTACGTAAAGTAAAAAAGCGTATATTTGACCCCTTTTCACATCGTTCACATAGTTTATTTCTACACCAAAATAGAACAGCTTCACACACCTTCTCTCCCCCTTGAGAGCTACGTAATTTGTGAGCAACCTCTTCGACGACTTTTTGCTTAACAAAGTTAAGTTCCCTGTACGGAGTATAGTTTTCGCACGTTTAGGAATTGTACAAATTATTGTCAGGTGTTTTTATTGCTATTATTACACACTGTTGAAAATCATGAAATTCAATAAACTACAAACAACAAATGTAGGAAATGTATACCAAGGTATAGTATGAACCAAGTATATCCTGAGAAATATGAAGAGAATTTGCTTACTATTACTAGCCAACTTATAAAAGGCCATTCAAAAATAACGGTACGTGAGTGCATTTACTTCCCGTAGACTATCAAGCTTTTTACACATCATAATGGCGGCCGCTATAATGCGTGTTCGTAATACAAGAACATCTCTGCCTACGTCAGATTTGGGATTTCTGAAAAATTGGCAACACAAATGTTGAAAGATATATTTTTCTTTTGATAGAATATATGAAGACTCCAAACTGACGTAGGCAGAGTTGCCAAACGGTGGGTAATTTATTACGAACTTTGCATTATAGCGAACGTCATTATTGCGCGTAAAAAGCTTGATAGACTGTCTAGACTTTATGTTTTGAATGGGACAGTACCTTTTTTGACTATTGTTTTTTTTACCATTTTTTGGAAACTCCTCTAAAAATTTTCAAAATGAAATTTTGCATTAAAAATTTTCTTAATTGGAAGGCTAGTTTCTAAGCTGCCAGAAATTTCTCAATATTAATCAGTAAATTTTATGCCTTCCTGGTAGTACCGCGCCACTGGAAAGGACCTTCTCAAATACGAACGGTATGTGGCCTACTACGTGAAATTTCGTCAAATGCTAAGTATTGTACGGAATGAGACAGGTTTATCAAAGCAATAATTAATTGTTTGTATGCTTCGGCTAATATTTTTTTTTAAATAATAACATTCCCATGTGTCCCGTTTTCGAACCCATTTGTCCCGTTTCTCCATTTGAAATCTCATTTATCTTCAAAACAACGTGCTGGTTGTAAGGAGTTCACTGATAAAATTAGGAGAAATAGATCATCAAAAAGATCAAGAATTGTTCAAAATACAACTTTTCTATAAACCGTTTGACCCCTTAGTGCCCGACTGTTCCATCAATATGATATAACCAAAGGGTTGTCCTTTTTTTTCATTCCTTTTAGTCATTTAAACACAAAAAGAACTTTTTTGAAAGACCTCATGGAGACCTCATACTAATTTGAGGTCAATTTTTTAGATATTTTTTTGCCTTTCTCTTAGAAAGGTATAGCAATTACTGGCAAAACCGAAGATATAAAAGTGCTCCAAAGGGTCGAATGTCTTATATCACTAGACTCGGTTCGACGAGCTGATCATTTTCTGTATGTGTGTGTACAACTTTTCAATCTCACTCGATTTTCTCAGAGATGGCTGAACCGATGTTCGTGATATTTTTCTCAAATGAAAAGTCTATCGGATTTTTAGTTTGTATGTGCTATCGGATTTTTAGTTTGTATGTTATTTATTAAAATGAGAAAATCATAAAAATTCATTATCACAGAAACTACACAACCGATTTTGACGTAGGACTACGTCTATCTGGAAGTAAGGTACCTGAATTTGAAAATCTAGTAAACCAACCAGGGAAAACTAGGAAAAATTGGTCAGGTTTTGAGCGCTTATATTTCAGTCATTTATAATCAGGTTATCGAGGTTCTGGCATCAATCGATCAGAAATTCTTTTACGGTTAAAGTTATGTAACAAAAACAATTTATTGTTTGAAATACACTATTGAAAAATTGGTAAATAACATCGATTATCTGAATCATACCGAGCAGCCAATCATTACCTTTCTTCCCAAGCACAGCCGACACTAACGGATACAACCGATCTGACTTTGTAAACGATTTGTATTTGTTGTTGTTGTTTTACTCGAGGTCACTTTATGTTTCCGATGCTTTTTTACTTTCCTTGCCAGTCCCTATTTTTCTTAACTCCTCCCTCTTTCCAACTACTTGACGAAACCTTAATACATGAGGTACCATTTGAAAATTTCACCCCATCATTTACATTCCAAAACCGTACCAGTGACATACGGACGCTAGGTGCTAGCCGTTGAAAGGAGGAAGGGCAAAATAGTACTGGTCATCTCGCGCCAGGTTTCACCCGTGATGCTGGTGGCTGTTAGTAGTACATGATTACTGCAAAACTACTAAAATGGCTGGGATTCTGGCCGAAATAACCAGAGAACAAGAATCATCGGCAACTGGCACCTTTTGGTGCCTCAAAGGGTTATAATTAAAGTGGCTAGTTGAATTTTCTCTTTTACAAAAGGGGGAAAGCCTTGTAAATAAGCATTTTTTTAGTGTTCATTTTTCGACAGCGGCCGGTGCAGTGAATCGTTCTGGTCTCAAATACCGAATAGGTTCGTATTTGCTGTTTACTGAGAAAGGGAGAACCTACCGAATTCGCTAATTCAAATGTTTGGCCTGCCATTACAAGCTACGAAGGAATGCTTGAAATTCGAATATCTGCGAAGTGGAGATGCCAATGAAAATAGGGTTTCATTCATATATTTTATTTATATTAGTTATTGTTCAAGGCGTTCTAATGTCTCAGCAAATAAAAATTCACTGTTAGATAAAACATATAGAAAAATACCGTATTCCTACGTCATGCGGTTGTGTCTTTGATAACACCCAGAATATGTTTTAAATGAACAGTCTACCCAAAAAACCCCGAACTTTTGACTTTTATAAAGATTGGACTTGTGGTTCGAAAGTTATGGAAAGAAACGTGTTTTGAAGACTATTTAATCTTACTCATGTTTCTCAGAGATGGCTGGACCGATTTTCATAAAATCAGTGTCATATAAAAGGGCTACCCCATTAAACCCTATTGATTTTTTTTGCAATTGGACTGTTACTTTTCCTGTTATGTTTAAAAAGGTGAAATCCAGCTATGAAAAGAAACATATTCCGAAGACTACTTAAACTCACTCACTTTTCTCAGAGATGGCTGAACCGATTTCTCCAAAATTAGTGTCAAATGAAAGGTATAGCTGCCTCATAACACTCTATAGAATTTTACTGTAATCGGACTGTAACTTCGTCTGTAATGTATCAATATGTGAAAACAACGAAACTTCATTATCTCAGAAACTACACAACCGATTTGAACAATATTGATATCAAAGGAACGGTAGTTAGGGGTTAACTGATGAATTTTATAACGATTGAACACGTGGTTCAGAAGTTGTGAAAGACAGTCATGTTTGAAATAGAAAAAAAACTCCTATAAATAATCGAATCTATAATAATATTTAGTCGAATGATATGTCATAGAGAAAATAATAAATACACTAACATCTAAAGAATAAAACCTACTTATGGATCGACGTACAGGCAATGCTAGTCCAGCTTCTACTCGTGAAAACCTGGTGGCAAACATACCACGAAGATTGAATGTGGTTTTACGAAACAAAGGACAAGCCACGAAATATTGAAAGTGACTTTTGCAACGTGAAAGGTCACTTTGCTAACGATATGTAGAGAAATAAAGCTAATTTGGATTGTTTTTTATATATATTTCAATAGTGTATTTATTTTTTTTTTTCACCACTTTAAAAACACTAACTCACTTTCGGACTAAACTTAGATCTTTCGGTGCAAGTCGGAACGTTTTAAGGAAATTTTATAATTCCTTTTAAGTTTCAATTTTTTCTTACCTCCGATACGTTTTTAGATTTTCTTCCCTCAACATGTTCTTGGTCACTTAAAGTTATATTCCAGATTACTTTTTTTTGGCTTTTTCTGGTTTTTTGGGATGTTTTTCATCATAAACTTGTGTACGCTTTATTTCTATCTTCAAGAAACTCCAGTGTTTGAGGGTAATTTAGGATAAATTTTTGATAGTAGCTTCCGGCCTTTTCCTGACACTCAATTCACAAAAATCTCAAAAGTCTCTTCCAACTTCGGAACCAATTGCAGCAGAATTTGGAACCATTTTCTGCTTTGCCCTTTTATGGAATTTTGGTGTATTTCTCAGCCCTTCAAGGTTGAGTTTTGATGGGATTCTTTTCATTTATGACTTGTCTTGTCTGGGTGGTTTTGGGCTGAATTTCACTAAATACCTATTCTCGAGAGAATAAATCGGGTAAAATCTAAATTTTCAATGGTTACCTCCCGGGCAGGAGAAAATATCATTATAATATCACAACCAGATATTGGAAATACACCTCATTTTGATCTTAATAAGGTTTATATAGTTGGTAAAATAACAAAAAATAATACCAAAATATTGTTCCTCCAAGACTATATGAATAACAAAGCTTGATATTTCAATAACAAACCAAGAATTTGCATTAAAAATCACGAAAATGACCGATATAGATATTTTCATTTATTGAACACGGAATGCATAACTGATATATCATAAATAATCAATAACGAATAATTTTCACCTAAAAACTTACTTTTAATGAGATATTTTAAATCAACCCAAATATCTCATTAAAGGCATAGCGAGATATGATATCAAAATTTTATGATACTTTCATACGCATGTTTGAAACGTGAATATCTTTCGAATAACACGATAAGTCCTCATAGCTAAATATGTTATTGAAGAGGTATGATTTTGTTATGCTCTCCTGCCCGGGCTAAACTGGCGAACCAAACGTTTTTAAATTTTTCTTTGTAAGAAAATGTGCACGTTATCAGAAAGAGGGAAGAGGAGCTGGTTTTGTCGGGGGGGTTGAAATAGCAATTTTTCTGTCAACGTGTGGACGGCCCCTTACTATAGATTTTCTAATTATATTAATTATTTTTGTTTGAGCTGTTGATAGAATCACAATAAACATGAATTTGCACTTTTGAAACAAAAGTGTAAATTATATTCGTCGCAGCACTAATGACTTAAGTAAATTATTGTTTTAAGTTTTTAAACGCATTAGAGAACTTTGCTAGTTTGGCAACAATCGCTACAACCCGGAAAGTAAACGAATTGTATACTTTTACCAATGTATTCTAGCTACAATGTATACTATCTGATTAGTAGTTAAAACGAAGCCAATATTGCGAAGCAACCGACACCGCACTTTCCAAAATATTTCAAATATTGAATACTTGCCATCGTACACGCTTCATCCAGTAGACAATCATTCTCGTCTGCGCTAACTGAAAACTTGCCAAGATGTGCGATGTGATTTTGAATTTCGAACTCCATCGTAGTGCGCCTATTGACGATAGTGACTATGTTTTGATAGGTTATACACACAACGTGAATATAGTTGTTAAAGCTTGAAAATAACACTCGAATGATGACAATAACAAACTGACAAATGAGTGAAAAGGTGCTGACTTGAACACAGATGACGATCTTTACAGCTCGAACACAGATAGCCAAATGCATGCAATTAATTCAGTAGCTTATAATTTTCCGAACGTCTCGTTTTACCTGTAACGAAAGAAAGAGGGAAAAGATTAAACGTGAAATCTGCATGTCCACTTTTATAAACATCATAGGCAAGCATAATCACGAGGAATAGAAAGATGATCAATGTACATAAAAGGGAGAAATCGACAAACACGATTGGAAATGTTTATTGCAATTGCATAGATGATTAGCAAAAAGCGAGTTATATGTATTCACTAAGTTCATTTATATTTTAACGAATGAAATAAATATACTGCACATAAGCTCAGCATCAATCCAAGATTATCAAAATGTGGATTGTGTTGTGTTCTTTCGTCTAAATATCTCATACGTTTAGGAAGCCCTTTATGTAATTACTTTTCTCAGCATCGTAGAGGCGCGTTGTATGGAGCGGTGTCGTATGGTTGTATGTTTCGTTTAACGACGTGGTACTGCTGCATTCATACGCCCTTGTACAGCAAAAGGTGTACAGAGATAACAAGCGAAAACGATTTGCGAAAACAACAATCAAAAGAAATTATGTAAGTTATCTTGCCAACATTAATTTTGTATCAGCATAATCACTTCCTGTCACCATTTACAAATCACATCGTTTCAGCGAGGCCTTAAAACCGACCAGGCACCTGCTAAGCGTTGATTGTTTTCTGCCTCACTACCTGTGAATTTGATTGGGTCGTTGGACTCGCAACGCAACAGCTTGTTAAGAGCCAATTCTGTAGTACTCTACAATTCGTATTTCTTATTAAATCAGAATCTATATCCCAAACTCTTTCCAAATTTGGTTTGTTTTTACTCAAAGGGAAATGAAATGACCTTCACATTTCAAAATTTACAATGACCCTGAGTTTTAATATAAATATACGAATCATTGATACATTCTATCCCCATCCTACAATAAACAGAAATGGATATTGTTTAATAGCGCTGTGAGGATTTCAGTCATAGATCAGCATATTCCAGTGAATGGTCTGTATACGACCTATAACTAGTTTTATCTCCTCGTTGCAGAACAAACGAAAATAATTACTTTCGACAGCTTTTTACATTATGTGGATCAAGATTCACAAAAGCACTGCCCCTTGAAGGCATCTATGGCGTGTCGAAACATTAATTTCGATTATCTAAAGCTAGTTTTACTAAATGCTCTGCTGCTACGATAATTGTACTTGTCTTGTAAGAAAAGGAACTCTAAACAACACTAAGAAGATTGAACTTTGTTTGAATGAAACAGACGTTCTAAAAGTCCCCTCGCAGATCATTTAAAGATATCGTTCGAAGTATTTTATGCGCGCCATCAGTGATTCACAGTTTTTTTTTTTTCATGCTCTTACTAATTTAGCGAATTAGTGGTTGGTGTTTTGAATGTCAAGACTTGAGTGACGGTAACAGTTCCAAAAATTAGCTGATTTGTGAAACCGCTAACTGAAAATTGGCGTCGGTTGTTGACGATTGAGCGAAATGGTGTTCACCTCTGATCTCAACAAATACAGGTCAGACTCGATTACCCGGCGAAAATGGGTCGATTACCTGGGGTCATTTCTCCCCCCTTTAATTTCAGATTCTGACCTCTACCTGTTAATCGATTCTATCTAGAAATGCCAGCTTTGATCCAGCATTTTATTTTACTTGTAGCGTAGTTTATTCAATGATGCATAAAGAGAGGTGGCACGATTGATTCATCCCTTTATTTTTGAATTTTCTATATTTTGACGTTTACCGTACTGTCGCGCTGCCGGGTTGCTTCTGATTAGATCTAGGTCACTTCCTCTCATTCATAACTTATTCAGTGTGCTTAAGTTGAGCCGCAACTCTAAGAATTTAAAGGTAGCGCTATACCTGTCGAATAAAAGCTGTTGCGTGTAAATTCGTTCAGACATCTCCGAAATGAATAACCGGTTGTTCAATTTATTACCATATATAACAAACATCCATATATAGTAGCAAAATAATTTTTAAATTTCTATATCGGCACATTTACTGAGTACAACATTTTTTTGTTTGGCCAACTAAAAAAAATCTTACTCAGCAAAAGCTAGTAACTTTTTTGGTGTTTGTTTATATATCTTTTTTTTTTTTAAATTGATAATAATCTAATTCAATCAGTGTATTAATATTAGTAGTTTTAATAAAACAGTCACAGGAATATAGTTGAAACCTCTCCAGGGAATTATAATTGGTGATACTTGGCAGAAGAAGCGAGGCCCGGTATAGTAGAACAGTATTCTAAAAAGAAAGCATTAACAGTTTGGTGGAGAATTATGACCCTTTCAAAAGATGAATCGAAATCGAATCGAAATAAATATCACATTACTGATTTTAATGTAATACGTAGGTGTTTAAGTTGAGAGCTCATTAAATAATCTGTTTTTTCAATTGATTATGGTAATTGTAGTGCATATTTTACATACACTACAATGTTATACATTATATGTATAATTATATATTTCATTCACTTTTTTCACTCTCGTTTTTTGCTACTATTTTATTTAGGTTGTTCGATCTAGTGTTGCTATTCACTTTAGTGTATTCTCATTAAGCTGGCAAAGTTTTCTTACTAGTAATTTGGGGTTCATTCTTCAAACATTTAAATGCCCATTTTTTCAAATAGAATTATGTCCTACTCGAAAACCCAAAGACCAAAGTGCTTCTCAAATGTTACAAAGTTACTCAGGTGTTTCGATAATTTTATTTTCCTGTATGTTGAAGGAGGGAAATGTCTAATTTTCACTCGTTAATGTTTGGGTCGTTTCATACAAAATGTCCATGCCACTTCGACACGACCATCACCGATTTGGCTCAAAGTTGGGGAAATCATTCATCTAGGTTAACTTTGAATGGAATCCCAATTTTACTATCGATTGGAATAACTCTCGTCCTGTTGGACCCCCCTCCAGCGTTACAAAGCGAGCGAGAAGCAAAACCTTTCTCGTTTTTTTCTGCTTGTGAACAAGACATATGCTACGCTTCGCAAGTCTTTTGCACACACGTTCCCGAGATACCCTTTATTCTTCATGCATTCCCCTGAGCAGTAGTAAGCGCGCGCCGACACGCAGAAACTCTTTTGTATTGCTACTCAGTGACTGTAAAAGAGTAGACGAGTTCCTGCTTGCGAGTAGGAGAAAATGTTTTCTTCATCTACCCAGTTTTGCTTCAAGCACAGACAGCCGACAGTGGAGCGAAGAATATGTGAAGTATCGCAGCGTTTTTACATCAGTCTAATACAAAACCAGCCGAAGCAGTCCGATACCCTATTATTTTTTTGTTCTTCTGCAACCATCGCAAAGCATCTTGAAACAATTGTCTTCGGCTGGTCGTTCTCGCGAGTAGGGGAGTAGGTTCACACGAGTAGGAGAGTAGCCGGGAGTGTGTGCATATGATATCGGGAGCGAATGCGAGCAAGAAAGAAAGCAAAAAAGAACGAGAAATAGCTTGAATGGAGAGCTCTCCAGTGTGATAGCGGTAGCAATGAGAACCGCACATGAGGTGTTACATGCTGCTTACGAGCGAGACTAACAATACGGCCGGCCCCTCTTTGTTGCATTTTTGTTCAAAATCTCTTTATCCTTTTTCTTACAATTCATAGATGTAAAATGTCCAAAAAATACTAATTGATAAATTTAAAAATAATCAAACAAACAAAACCCGAAAAAACATAGTTTTTAACCGGAATTGTAGCCAGATGGATTATTTTAGTAGAAACTAAATTCACATGTTTCGATAAATGCAGCCATTTCTTTTTTGAATTTGATAATTTCATCGTGTTCCTTGGACGATTTCACGTAAGAAACATCTATCGCATGAGGTAATAACGTATGCGGTAAAAAATTACTTTTTTATGGTGGTAAAAAAATAACCAAGACAGATAATTGAGTTTAATTTAATGTAGAGCAGTGCTGATAAATATCATTTTCTCCAGCAAAATTCTTTGAAAACACAGCCAATCATTTTCAATTTTCACTTCCAATAATCGCAGCACTTCTTCAGATACACTAGATTTTCGTCCTAGTAACGTGCTGTTATACTCAGATGAAATAGATCGCGCGTATCGTTCACGGTTACGGAATAAAATTTGAAGACAAATCCAACCAAATGATCTTCATTCCAAAGCGAAAAAGAAAAACAAACGGTCCACTCAACCAAAATGAACCTCACCGAAACACTTTTTCACTGACACTGACCGATGCCTTGATAATCTTCGTTAACTGACGTTAACTGAGATATAGGGTATAACTGCCTTTAATGGACCACTTAGTAGCGTAGCTGCAAATTTTGCAAGAAAAAGTGTAAATATCTAAACTGAATGAAGTGTTTCATTATGTATAAACATGAAGTAACATGTTTATCATCTTTTCTGCATGAAAAACAACAAGATAATACCTCTATTTTCTTATAATAAAAGAAATAAATCATCGCTTCAGTTTCCTTTAATGGGCCACCGTTTCCTTATTTGGACCACAACAATTTTCTAATGTGGGCCAGGTCTAAATAATATACCTCTTCAACTGTAGCTGCCGGTGATGAAACTAACTCTGGCTTACGCACTG
Source organism: Wyeomyia smithii (assembly GCF_029784165.1). Lineage (NCBI taxonomy): Eukaryota > Metazoa > Arthropoda > Insecta > Diptera > Culicidae > Wyeomyia > Wyeomyia smithii. The sequence continues at coordinate 130,035,075 of NC_073696.1, forward strand.
AGAGTTCTGGATGGCGGTTCATAAATTCACAGTACCATTTATAATCTAACATAGACAATATTGCAATAGCATTGAATAACATAAAAGTTTACTATTGTATCAACGTACCGGCTTTCATCTTGCAGTCCGAATGACGAGGGTTTTCTGAAATGAATCTTGCAACTGTAGACTGCAGCCGTTCTTTCGTAATAGGGAATCCTTTATGTGATATCCGAGTTATCCAGCCAACAATTGAATCCTAATTCCGCGACAGTCAATGCAGTTGGTTTACCTCTTCGTGGTTTTCCTGACCAGTTGCTGCTTGTACGGAACATCATGGTGGATCGTGGAAAATTGTAGCGCCTAGCTTCTTTAGTCGAAACACCACTTTTTTTACTTGAAGACACTCAGTAACATTGCTTCAGTAAATTTTTTACCAATTTTCGGCGTTTTTCGCCTTTTAGCAGCAATTTTGTACAATAACACGATCATAACAAATTTATGGTTACTATGGTAACTATGATTCTCGGCGTTATTCCAATAATAGCTCTCGTTCTAAACGAAGCATGTCGGAATAAGGAAAACAATATTATTTCCACCCTTATTTGGGCCACTATTTTTTGTTAATATTTTAAGTGTTTTTCTAGTAAAATTTATTGCTTATCTTATTAAGACACTATTATCCTACGTTTATGGATGCTTTTTTTCACTTTCACTCAAAAGTGTCAACAAATATCAACCCTGAATTGTAAAGTATCCTTATACTGTTTCATCAATGATCTGATTCCAGTAAATTATTCAAACATAAAATTCGCGGAACAGTGAATGACAAATGTAATATTTGCAAACAAATTGATGATAAACATGACAGAATTAAATCCTGTGATAACACAAAAGAGATTTGGAACTATGTGAATGAGCTAGTCGTGAAAAGGTTGAAGGTAGCTGTTGTAGATCCCTTACAACTCTTAAGCCTGTAGTACACTCTTTGTCTAATGGTCAAATATTTGACCTTCTGACATAATGGTCAAATTTATTTGACATCATGGTTGTTGTTTGCCCCATGTTAAAATTGGAGAGTGACAAATTATTATCTTTGACCAAATTTTTATCTGTCAAAAAGTGACAAATATTTGACGCTCGGTCAAAGAGTGTACTACAGGCTTTACTGGCAGTTATAGGAAAAAAGAACGAAAAATTTAGTCTTTGGGTCTTGAGTTTTGCGGTAGATTATAATTTACGATTAAACACTACAAAAACTGTTGAAGAATTTCATGACTTGGTAAAGGTAAATCTCAGGTCCAACATGTTTTTAAACAAAGAATTTGATATGTTTAAAGGTTGCTTATAATAATAGATTGTGAACCAGAAGTGATTCCTTAAAATTATTGTATAAATAATGTAAATCAGTGGAGTGAATGAAATGAACGAATGATTGTCATGGATGCATGATTAATGAGTATGAATGGGTATTGACCCCGAGACACCGCGGGTAAACGGTTTTCTCTATTACTTTAGAATGTAAGTTAGATTAAGTTAGGGAAGATAAAAGAAGAACATCGAAGAGAACAAAAAATTACAAGAAAAAAATGTATATGAATTTATTGTAATCAGGATTATTTCAAGTCAATAAACGTAAAAAAAAATTTCATGGAAGGTAATTATGTTAGCTTACTCGCAAGAAAAAACTCTACGCCCTTGCGTGCGATCTTCGGCAGTTAACCAGAACATGCACCATGGCGGCGACAAAATTGTTGGGCTATGTCTTACGCTCCAGGCTTACCCAGAAATCCTCGATGGGACGCAACTTTGAGACGTTGGGCAGGTTCGCCAACTTGGGTACCACATCGATATTCAGCCGCTCCATCTCCTCAAACGATCGCCGACGCCAGATCCGGCCAAAACACCGCGTCTTCGGCCTTGAGGTATTTTTTGATGAACGACGCAACTTCCGGCAGGCACTTCGTACTATAAATTTCCCCGTTCACGGCCAGTTCTGAGCGAAAGAAGAGCAGCTTTGACATCCCCTTCTCGCTGATTGTCAGCCACAGCAGCACCATTTTTGGGAACTTGATGTGTGAAATAAACTTCGTGAGGGAAGTAAAATACAAAGTGTCCTACCAGTCGTTGCCATCCAGCGTGAGACAGGTCTCGTCGTCCAGCACCTTGACCATCTTATTCAGGCGCTGCCGCTGCGTCATTGCTTGCGGCTCTGAGACTAGTTGACGGGACTGCTGCTTCCTGAAATGTATACCTAAGTTCGCCAGTTACTTTTTCACTGTTTGGCCAGTTGCACCGACCTCCCGGTCAAGCGCACGCTGCGATGTAGCCACTTTTCCCTCGGTCTTCCTCTTCAGCATCCTCTGGAGCTTCTTTTCGCTCAGGGTTGTCGGTCGTCCGGAAGCGGGCTTTCATACCTTTCATGCCAAAATGTTGTAGTTGCCGGAACTGCCACAAGAACCGTCAGTGCCGTCCTTTTTGGACGCGACGGGGTACCATTCTTTGAAGGCACACACTTCCGAACGGAGTAGCTTAACTGTTTTCGCCATCACGGTTAGAGTTCGACTGATAGAGCTGTCAATTTTTTTGCTGATTTATGAGTTTATATGATTGATGCTGCATGCATAGTTTTGTCAGTGCGTGTGAAGGTCAACCCATGAAAGATCGGTAATTTTTGTCCATTTTTTTACCGCAAACGTTATAAGCCAATCTCAAAATATGCCATTTTTACGAAACCAGTTTTGATTTCCTCCATATCATGTTTAATCATGAATATTGGAAAATGTCTGAACAACAAAACAAATAATTTTTATTTTTTCTGTTTTCAGGGAATCCAAAAATATCTTTTTTTCGCAGCAGTGTGGCCAAATTTTCCCCCCGTTCAATTAATTCAATAAATGATTTTCAAGCCTAACTAGCCTAATATTAAAAACACGCAGAACTGAATAAAAAAAGCAAATTATTGTCACGTATATATTTTGTGATTTCCTTTTCATATCTGTTTATACCATTAATTAAATAAAATTATTTTCAATTTGATAATACCGTATACGCGTAGAATAAAACAATATAAAAGGAAATACCGACGAATGTGCAATGAAGGGTGAAAAAGAAACAAGGAAGAGAAATAAACTCAAAACTTTAATTGAAAAATTCAGTTGTTGAGAAATAGTTGAGAAATTAAACGGCAACACTGCTGCAAAAGAAGGAAAAATATATTTGAGTTCCTTATTAGGCAAAAAGATCGTAAAAATCATTTGTTAGGTTGTTCTTTTGGTTAGAAAATTAACAGACATTTTCCAATAAATAATATTGTTTGATATAAAATGGAAATTCATAAAAATGATCTATCTCGGATTTATCTATGATATTTCGGGGTGCTAGTTGTTTCTTACGTGGATCCAAAATAAAAAATTATATTTTTTTGGATTCCTCAGTTTATTTTATTAAAAAATCACCTATTAGCAGGGTTCGTTAATGGACAAGTGTTCTGGACTCAAAGTGTGTCGATACACAATTCACACATACACTCTTAACTATGATGTGTTAGCTTTGACGGAGTGCGGCAAATGCAAAACATTTCATAGCGAAAGTATTTTTTTGCTGCAGATGCAATTTGCTTTGCTTCTTTTTCCTCGATAGTACTCTAGTAAAACGTAGTATATTGCATCTAATATACCTTTAAAGCTGAAACAAACAGTGTGTCTGGACTGATCCTGCGACTGCGACGAAATATTCATAGGCTAAAGTATGATACTAGCATTTCAGATGAAAAGAATGAACATGGATTTTTGTTATTGTCCAGTAGGTAAATTTATGAGATAATGTTTCCGTATATCTTGACATATAGAAAGTTGGAGAAGCTTTTAATAGATTCTGTCTCTAATTAAATTTTTAAAAATGTGTATGGGCGAAAATCCATGAAGATAGGACAGGTCAAGTCTGTGTGGTCATGTACACATACATTTCAGCACTGCTCAGAACTAAACAAAACTTCATCGAATTCTTCAAATCAATAGTGTACACGCGACTTTTGTAAAATTAACCCGAATTAGTGACGGTTTCTGGGTGATTTAGATTATGTCTACTCATATAGGCACTCTAAATAACCCAAGGTTTTGATGAAAGAGTAGCTCTAGCTAGAATTCCTTTACGCTGTAATGAACAAATATGTACAATAAACAGAAAAAGAATAAAAATAAACCAATTTAGTCAAATTTTCTATACAACTTCATGCAACTTGCAAAGCTAACACGTCACAGCCTTGCTACTACTGCGATGCACTGGTCAGTCCAGAATACGTTGCTTTAACGTACCCTGATCTATTAATACTGTTTCCGCATCTCATGTCTATGAATTGTAAGGAAAAAAAGAAAGTGGGTCCGAACAAAAAATGCGTTATTTTGTAACAAACAGGGGGGTCCCACAGAGCGGGGGAATACCCACCGACACCAAAATTGGGATTTTATCAAAGTGAACATAGAAGAATAACTCCCCAACTTTGAATCTAATCCGTGATGGTCAATGCCAAGTTTGTGATATTTCGTGGTCACTTCGTATAGAATGACCAAACCATTCTCAAATTATTGCATGTGCGAAAACTGAAGGTTTATGTATAGTTAGCAACATCACCTCAATGTTTTAAGTTTTGTGGTAAGCGCTATAGTTCGATTAGTGTTTTTGAATATGCAATTATTATTATTTTTTTAAATAAAACATTAACTTTTCAATTAATGTAAAGCATTCGAATAAATTTATAGTAACATACTGAAACATTAATAACGACAATTTTCATCAAGCATATTTGTATAAAAAATCTCATTGTGCTCTTAATAATGAAATCCCCATATAAATTATTTAAAAAAAAATAAAATGCTATCCAATATCAATTACCATACCAATCATATATAAACATGTACTTTGTAAACAAATGCGGGAAGCAGAAAGGGTTTGTATGTGCCGGCATGCAAGTAGATCGAAGTTCAATTTATAATGAAATAACGTTGCACCATCTACTCATCAACTAATTTGAACGAAATTTGTTATCATTTCTCACTTTAGGATTATATTACTCACAAGGATTTTATGATTCAGTTGAGTAGAAATAAACTTTAATGGGCTTTCTTTTAAGGCTAATGTCTGCCAAAAAGTAGTAGAGCCTTTCTAAATTCTGCCACTTCTTTTATCTAGAACTAGAACCAAGGTGGCCTGTGCTTTCCGTTTATTCTACACAGAATTTGCAGTACTTTGCCTGTATGTGTTCACATACAGGACAACTGCGTGGCTCTTAGTGCTACAATTCTACTGGCACTGCTGACTGAGATACGAACATATGACGACTGACAGGTTAGACCAGTATCATTCCTCTGGAGAAGGAGGCTGCTGAACTCAATTATAAAGCATAATGCTAAAAGATGCTACAGTTTTTACGCACAGTCGAAGTTTAGTCGCGAGTGCCTCCAATGAACTTTTCTCCACCTAGAATACCATTTAACGTGAATTTTTTTTAACGTTTATTTAACGTTGTTGATCTAATCGAACAAATAAATGAATAAATGTGTTGTTATCATGTCACATTGATTAAACATCTGAAACAGATCCTCTTTCCTGTTTCATCAGGTAGAGAACGTTGCTTTGAGTAGAGTTGCCTACAACATGTGAACTGAATATCTTCCTGTAATATTTTTCAACATCAAAGTTAAATTTTTGTAAAATAATCATTACAACAAATGTTGTAAAAATTTATGCTGTAACTTTTGCATTGTCCACGGTTAGTTATCTCAAACAAAACTAAATCACACCAAGTATTTATATTATTCAGCTAAATTTTGTTTCCAATTAGCGATTTAATTTTTTTGAATAAGCTTAAAGAAAAAAAATTACAAACAATTTCCAATATCAATTTAAGATCTTATAAACCCAGTATGAGAAGAGACAGATCGCATTAGGTGCAATAATTCATATTTTTAAAAACAAATTATAAGAAAACTGACCAATTTAAGTTAGAATTATGACATTGAGTGCAGAATTTATTTTGCATAAGGTTATTTTCGTTATTACCATTTCGATTTTCCTATCATACATTGCACTAAAATTGTGAATACTGATGAAAACAAAGCAAAGCAAAGCCTTGGTGCTACATTCCGATTCGGAACACGGCCTTCTGTTTTTTATACACAGACTCCGCAGCCATTGTTTGTGTACAGGACAATTGCTGGGATAGCGCTACGATCCTACTGCCAATAACAGTCTCTCCCGAGCCAAGACTCGAACCTACGACGACTGGCTTGTTAGGCCAGCATCGTACCCCGAGACCATCTGGGACGAAACCGACGAAAACATTTTTGTCAATAAAACCAATTTATGTCAGAATTATGACATTGAGTGCAAAATTTATTTTGCATAAGGTTATTTGCGTTATTACCATTTTGATTTTCCCATCACACATGCACTAAAATTGTAAATACCGACGAAAACATTTTTGTCAACATCACACTGGTCAACACAAGTTTTGCCACTGAGCTCAAACCGGAAAATATGAAAGATCAACCATTCCTGTGAATCTTAGTGCTAGTTCTTATAAAAGTGCGTCAAAAGGCCGCAGAGTAAAATAACACAAATTTGAAATTATTGCAATAAGTTTTCATGAAATAAACTGCTACTAAACTAATAAAAATGGCTAAGTCACTGGACAAATAGCCTGATTCTGTCAAGATTTAAAGCTACGCCTTCGCGCTACTAAACGTCGACATTGTAACCTTGTAGCTGAAAAAAAATACTAAAAAGCACTTTAATTACATCGTTTAGTTTTACGGCAGCATCCCATACAACCTCTAGGGCAGCACACCTTATAATATTTTATTCAGAGTTAAGATTTTGTTCGTAACCATGTAACTCTGGATTCTTCTTGCCAAATAAACACATAATTTCATTACCGTAAAACATGTTCTTCATCAGTGAAAAACAGCTTTTGAAATTCAAAGGGATACCAATCGAACCAACGGAAACCATTGAAATATTGTTGACAAGATACAACCACTTTCTTTACGGCTTGACTATGTCGCCAAGTTACGCTTAGATTGACAACGATATAAAATCATCTACAGCGGCGATCAACACTTTATGTGTACACAATGATACTTTGGATTGCCATTAGCTGTAACTATTTGCCTACGTGGTGCATCTTCCAATCATCTAATTGCTCTCATTTTCTCACGCTTTACTGACTAAAGCGTTATTTTCTTATGCGGGCTCACGTAAGCTCGACAAATGTTCCGTTTAAGACGCACATTGCACAAACACGTGTAATTAGTTGATTTTTTTTATCAGAACCGCTCAAAACAGGCAAACTGCTGGTTTTTTATTTGAATATTTTATAAACACTTACACATTAATGTTATTCACAGCCAGGACTTTCGGTCGTAAGTTAAAAAACCACAATCTTGCTATCACTAAATCGCGGAAAATTAGGGTAATATTGTACGCTAGAAATGAGTTCAGAAAGCTTGAGTGCGAACTACACAACAGCACTGCACGCGTGTGGAAATGCGCGAACTGCGGAAATTCACAACGAGGGAAGACTTGCAATAAGCTTTCCGTAGAAAATTCGCTTATATTTATATTAAACCGGAGCTGTTCTCGTGCTCGGCCGCAAATCACTTTGAGCTATAATCGATCGAGCTCGGTTCGGCTAGAGTCGACGATATCGGCTATTGCCCGTTCTGCTGCACATAGTACTCTCCTGTCGATTGATGATAAATAAGCTTCGATATAGCTCACACACCTTGGAAACAAAGCTCGACTCATGACGACAGGCGGTAATATTAACTTGGGCGAGTTCTAATTAATGTGTTTGGAAATATTAACTAGATCATTTCGGAAATGCACTGAAAAGTGTGTTACTGTCTCGTTTTTTTTTTTGAACCGGTACATTGTACAGTAAACTGGTGGTTGATTCTTTTTGGTTTTATTACAAACGATGAACCAATTCTAGCGAAACCAATAATCAACGGAGTTTAGACGCCATTTGTAATTAACAAAAGTCTTTAATCAATATTTTCAAAAATGAAACAGACTACCAAACGCTATCAAAGTAATGTATCCTTTGCTGCTTACATAAAAATGTAAGACGAAACTTCCACCCCAATTTTGACAATGTGCAATAAAAAATACAGAAACTGTATAGATAAATGGTTTCCAACCGTGGGCAATGAAGCTCATCTAATAGGCCACAAAGACATTGGTAAATATGACAGACGATTCGAATTTCCTTCTATATACCACTGTAAGAGCGGATTTTTAATCCTTCGCAAATTAACACTAAGATATAAAACACATTGGACGTACAGAACGATCGGAAACTAACATACACAGCTTCGTATTACAAAACTTTAATCCGGAGTTATTCAAGGGGGCCTCGAACCCAAACCGAAGGTTGGAAACCACTGGTTTAACAAATTCAATTTAAAGATCGTAGTTCACCCTTTGTAACGAAATTTTAAAAAGACAAAACACTTCAGATTAAAAAATCTGTGAAATAGCATTGTATCTAGTCATGAACTTTTCAATCAGTACAGGTTTCTGAACTACTTTGCTTTGGAAAAAGTCTATATAGGATGTCGAACGTCTTCGTCAGTGGTTTTCTTCGGCAGGTTTCCTGCAGCAAGCTTATGCATAAACCTGCCGACGAAACCACCTGAATTGCTTGAATGTTCAAAAATAAATATAAAATCGGAAAATTTTCAACTACGAATGTTTAACTTCCTATTTCTGTGTTCTGATGTATGCTTTCGATCGACAAATAGTTTCACTGCAGCTGATGTGTGTAAATCGGTTGAGAAAAAAAATATTAGGCGGCATCCATAAATTACGTAACGCTTATAGGGGGGAGGGGGAGTATCCTTGAACGTTACGATTTGTAACATAGTGGAGGGGGGAGGTAAGATCAACGTTACGTAACAAAAAATCTCTGAAGAGACTATCCGAAAACGAGCATTTTTATTAGGCAAATTCTTCTACAGCGTTACGTAATTTTTATTGGGTGGTTGGTGTTGGCGTTACGTTTCGTTACATATGAGGGGGTGGAGTCCGAAAATTGTTTTTTTTTGCGTTACGTAATTTATGATTAACGCCTTACTTGCATGGCCAAAGACACAACTATGTGTCACTTTTCACATTCAAGATCATTTAAAACTTGATAATTTGTTATTTTATTCAGTCTTGATGCATCATGCAAAAGCAACAAAAATAGCCAAAATATGGACTGACCCACAATTGTAAATATAATGTAACATTACTACAATTATTATTATAAGGGACATTTTCACCTTCAAATCATTTCATTTGTGTGAAATTTTCAACTTCAAATCATTTGTGGAGGCTCTGTGTATGCCGATTATGATTGATTTAAATTTTTCGTATTATCTGTTAAAAACGTTCTTTGTCGTATTCTGTGCACAACAAAAATGAAGGGAGTTTAATCAGGTTCGCTTATTCGTTATTCTGCGTGAATGGATCAATGCGCGCTCACCATACCTAGAGGGCAATTAAAAAATCCGGTATGGCGTGTTCTCCGGATGCTAGAGGAATTTAGTTGCATACATTACTGTGAGCAGAATATATTCCAACTTTAAAGATGATTTTGAAAACGCCAATCGTCAAAATATAAACAATTAGGTAATTCATCGTTTACTTTCTGTTGAAATTTTCAAACCAGTAGAATAATAATTCGACCAGTGTCTACCTCATAGATATTCCGTAAAGTACCTTTCTTTCGTAAATATTTGATTAGCTAATACGTGCTTATCCTTATGTTTTATTCTTGAATATTAATCAGTTTGCGCGCACTTACCCAACGGTAATACACCCACATTATAATTTACGTAATTGGCAAACAATTAAGTTTTAACTACCTTCGTATTACACAGGTGTTGGGATAAAACGAGACCACGTTTTTTACCAGCTGGGTGCTCAGTTTGCCCAGCAAGGCAGATTTATCGAACAGCAATAACGGCTTGGATTGTATTCAACCTGACATTGTTATTATCTTTACCGCCTATCAACCAGACGGGTTAGTTGTATTATACCTATAATAGCACAACAAAATTGGCATGTTTTCGTACATGTACGAACCCATGACTATCCCATGAGTAGTCATGCATTTAGAAACAGGAACTGAACAAAGCCAGTGAATCACATAAAAAACCTGCAATGTTTGGGAATACCCACAAGAATATCTCATTTTTCAAGGTCGTAACCAACTAAGAAAGAACTGGTCCGCTGGTTTCTCCTTATTTTATTTTTAACCCTTTTCATGAAACCGTCATGTCTGTCATAAACATATCCCAGTAGAAAATTGAAGTTAAGTTAAACCGCTTATACGCTTGGATCAGAAACATTTTGACGTTTTTGCTAGGTTGCAAATAAGCTCTTGCATGTGCTTAAATATGCCGCGGCATTTTTCCCTGTTCGTTGTATCTGTTTAAATTAATAAGGCACAATTAATTACACTCGTCCTTTGTATTCGTTTACAATCAACCGAAACATTAATGTCATTTCCTGCTACTCCTACAGGAGATAATTATTTCTACCACCAAACGGGTTAGCACTATTGGATTTAAAATAGCACAACAAAATTGGCATTTTTTCGTATCTTTACAAAGCCCCATGGGTAGTCATGCATTTGGAACAGGAACTGTCAAAGGTCATCGAGTCACATACAAACCTGACATTCCCTGCTACTTTTATATTGTAGCATGCTGCTTATATATATATATATATATATATATATATATATATATATATATATATATATATATATATATATATATATATATATATATATATATATATATATATATATATATATATATATATATATATATATATATATATATATATATATATATGTATATATATATATATATATATATATATATATATATATATATATATATATATATATATATATATATATATATATATATATATATATATATATATATATATATATATATATATATATATTGCACCAAAAAGTTACTTCATTATAATATGGAGACGGGAGTTCAAATGAACCGGGAAAAAAATTGAATAATGAATAAATGCAATACCACATTTCAAGCCAAAAGATCGCAATTTGTCTTTTGTAGAAGGATTTAATCGATCACAGCCAATAATTACATTAAGCAAGGTTTAGGTGCAACCGAGATTCAAAATAGGGAGAGAGGGAGCAAGCTTCTCTGAACTGTAGAAGCCAAATTAAAGTTGAACTTTAACAACAACACATATCTCATTCCGAATCTATTATATGTTGAAATAGATTAACACATAGGAACCTAAATTCTCAGAAGAACATAACATAGTCTGGTAATCCTTTAAATTAAATTTTTGACAACAAACATTTGTACTATATTTCCAATTTCGTAATACATTTCGTAACAAAATTGATCTTGTTGATTTGTTCCTTTCGTTTCTAAAGTGGCCAAATAAGAGTATTTTTCAAATCGGTATGATGCCTAGATACCAAAACATAACCTGTTATTTCTAGAGAAACATTTCAAAATGTCCTATCTGCTTTGATCGATTTTTTGATCGATCACTTTCATTCAATCACCACAACTTATTGAACACTTTTTATGACACGTTATTTGCATCAGTTGATAGCGGAGGGATCCCTCTAACCTTCTGAACGAAAACCACACTTGGGATAATTACTAAAGTTCAATCATTACCAAAATGAAAGGACGCTCCGGAAAAACGAGGAAAGCATCTGACCTTTTGAAATGTTTATCTAGATTTTGAAATCCACGATGGCAACTCCTGGATTCTAGAATACAGCCTAAAATGGTCAACAACCCAATAGGGGGAAGGAGTACCAGTTATGACAATACCTAAAAAATGTATCAGTTATGGCCTTTGGAGTTTAAATGGAGTATTGCCATTGTACTATTGCGCATATGCGATATAACCATAACTGGTGCACTTGCAATAACTGGCTCACCTACCCTGGACATTTTAGAAACCAGGATGCTGTTCAAAGGCCAGAAATTAACTCTACACGCAAAAGTTGAATGATGCGAAACCACATCAATAATGGGCGGAATTAGCACGACTAATCGGTACCTTCTGAACTTTGTACGTGTGTAATCCTTCACATTTTTCGCATTTTGAACGAAAGTCTTACTCAAATACAAATTTTTAGTCACATCTATAACTGAACTGTTCAAATTCCTCTTAAAAGTGTGAACTACCCACTTGTGATCCTTTACACTAAAGGGATTCATTTTGGCCACTTTTTTCTTTCCGGTCGATGGTCAAACTCTCGTTGAACCGATTTAAAACTCCATTTACCGTAGTTTGAACAATTTCCAGCTTCCTGTTGATTGCACGATGAGAAAGATTCGGATTTTTGTGGTGTGTTTCTTTACGCCTCTTCTGTTCTTCCGACTCCATCTTCACAAAGATTGCACTAGCAGCAGAGTGCCAATGAGGTATACAAAGGTGAGGAAGAAGACATTTGTCTGCATTAGTAACGAAGAAAGGTAAACAGAAGCACGTGTTGGGGTTGTGACGTAGATCTCCAACAACAAGTAAATGCCATTTGGAATTGTGTTCCGCGTAGTTTAACGACGCAGGTAGGCATTTTCAGCCGTAAAATGTCATAACCTGTAAAAAATTTTTGAAAAAAATGTACCGAACATTGATTTTTGGGCATTGTTTTTTGACTTCTACGTCATCACTGTTACCAACAAAAAGAAGCCCTTTAAACTCGAGACTCAAAACATCTCCGTACCTTTCTTTATTCCATTGGCAGAGTGCAACTTACGCAGTGCCAAAATACACATTGAACAAATTTCCCACAAATGTTCAATAGAAAATATTCAATTAGTAAAAAGTTACAGCCATTTGCAAATTATGCAATTTGATTCCGTACACCCTTTATTTAAAGGAATAATTGAAAGATAATTAGATTATAATCTGTATTTTGTATGGCCACATATTTTGTTCAAAACAGTTGGTTTTAAACAGTTTTTGGTTTACGTTTTTCATAACTTTATACACATACCGTTCGTATGACACTAGTTTTGTTCAAATGAGTTAGGTATCTAATCTTCGAGATAATAGATTTTCGTTATTTTTACAATTTGATACATAGGGGTTAAGGTAAAAGCCCGATTATAGTGAAATACTCAAGATTTTATCGGCCAACTACAAATTTAATTTGAACGGTAAAATCGGCCCAGTGATCTATTAGAAAAACAAGTGAAATAGAACACTCTTCGGAGCACTTTCTTTTCATAACTTTTTAACCATATATTGAATCACCATAAATTTCATTAGTTGAGGGCTTTGAAAACAGCCCGTTAATTTGATACCAACTTTGTTCTAGTCGGTTGTGCAGTTGTTAGAAGAAAAAGCCGAAAAAAAATTAAAATCATAGAATAATTTTCATAGTTTAAAATGGACGATAGGTCAAAACCCAGGAAGAGGTGAACTGATGATGATTGTGGTGGGGTGGAGTGATCACCTTACAACCAACCCAACTGGTATAGTTTCAATTCTAGCCAACAACTTCTGATTTTTTGGGGTGTAAAATCTTTGGGAAGCACACCTTCCATCGCATGAGGGAGCAAAGATGTTAGCGCCATTCGAGCTGCATTTTATCGTGACGTATCCTAAGCAGCCTTAGGAACCGCCTGTGTATTGAGACGAAGTACTCAAAATGTGTTGGGTGAAATTCAAACAGAAGTATATCAACCTGTTCTCTATCTTTTCTCAGTTAGAACTTGTTTTCAAATTGTAAAACTAAGTTAGCAAACTTTAACAATAATCAATTAAAGTTACCAATCGAGGAGCACTATTCCAATAACTCCGAACCTATTTTAAGCAGTTTCCATATGTTTTGCAGGCGTTTTTTTTTCAGCACTCGAAGTGGCTCCTGAATGGCTGCAATGTAGATCGATTTGTGTCAATTGATGATTGTTCACAGATTTCTTTGTGATTAGCGGTATTTATTATATTCATAAGACAGCTAGACAATCAAAGTTTTCGTTTCCATCATTGAGATTGTCGATATTGATTAAAATTCAAGAATTTGAGGCCTGTTTTCTTCGACTGATTAAAATAGGCGCTACTGCTTAAGCCGTTCCTTACCCTACATAAAGTTGTGTGAAAGTGTCTGATTTTACGCCAACTAATCGTTATTTGCGGGAAGTGTATTTTTTCTCATTTCATTTAATGAAAATGGTGGCTGGTGTGCATAGAGAGTTAAAAAAATTTTACGGAAACGCTACTCTAAGTAAAACAACATGCCGTGATTGGATCCGTTCACGTTTAAAGACAGTAATTTCGATGTTGATGGCTTGAATTGATCGATGAGGATTTACGCCAAACGCAGGAACACCTTACTTTGGTATAAAGAGTTGCCCCCCAACATGTTTCTAAGCGATTGCATGCTTTTTGAAGAGCTGCATTTTTTGTTTAACAAAACAGAGACTGCACTCCTACAACGGTATGTCAGAAAAAAAAAAAATACTTTAGAATTTGAATAGGGTAGCGAAAAAAGTTTAAGTTTTAAGATTCCAGCTTTCCAGCTCTAATCTAATCTAAGCTCTCCTTAGACAGTTGAGCATTCTGATGTTTGAAAATCATTGTTGCATAACATGTGCTGCATACCTTCCAGCTTATTTGAATGATTCAGTTTCTATCTCTCTAACTCAATCTCAACTCCGTACGTTAACTCTAGTGTCGTACTGCCAGCAAGCAACTTGGAGTGTATAGAGAATTGTCATCGTTGCTGTATACGTTTGTAGATTGGTGTCATTGTACCAATCTGATTACCAGTATTTCAAAATGTTCCATGGTGACGTTTCATGATGGATTGCAGCTTAAAATATTGATTTATCATACTCGTGGGGTTATGGTCAATGTAAAAAGACAAATGATGACAGATGACTTGATTGTTGTAGCTGTCAAATAAATCATTTCACTCTCATAGAGAAGGGTAACCATCAGTTGGAGTTCATAACTAGAACAACCAAAGGTTTCCATGACCTAGAATATTAGAGAACTTAATATTTCTAACTTGAAATGGCCTAGCGTTTTCGTGCCGTAGAATCACGTTTTCGTGCCGTAGAATCACGTTTTCATGTTTTTGCACTACTGGTGGGAGTAGTTGTTCGTAGGCGAGCAAACGACGCACAATCTTCCAATTTCAAATGCAATCTCACCTTACGTTTGGTATAGATCCTCATTGGGCAACGTTTTCAATTTAACATCTTCGTGTGTTTTAGACCGGCACCACAGAGTGCTCGGTTAAAAAAATCGTGACAGCTGTCACATTTTTTCGTAAATCTCGGTTCACCTAACTGAACTTTTGGCACAAAATATCCCGTTAAACAATTTTGACAGATGATAATATACGTATCAACTAAATCGGGTGTTTGTCCCTCAGACATACTGATCAATTTCGTCAAACCACGCTGGTATGTTGACTATTTTTGTCACTTGACTTCTTGGATAATTCAATCGGTTCTCGTAATATGTGAACTTACTATTATAAAACCGCTTTATTAGATAGAGTAAAATCGGAAGATATTTTCTTATGTTGAGTAATTAGCAAACGAAATAGGATTTCGTAGTGTTTTTCAAAATGGTTCCGGGAACAGGAGCAGCATAAAAGTTATCGTCGTATAATTTTATGTATCCCAAGTAAGTAATATCGCATTCTAAAGCATTTTACAACTACTCACAGTTGCATGAATCATTAATGTAGCTTTCGTAATCATTATCATTAACAGATAAGAACAACTGTTTTTTAACTTTCAGAAAAAAAATCCTGTTGCACTTCTACATTTTGTAAAATAATTATTTTGTCTTTCATATCAAGTAAGAGATTTTATACTGTTATATAATGATAATCGGGTTCGGTTTCATATCCGATTGAATACTTTTTTTCGCTGGGATTATAGAGTTGCGTTAAGGGGTAATATCCACCAAAATTTTTTTTTCTTTTCAATTTTTTTTTATTTGCTTAAATCATGCTGAAACTATCCTAGAATCAAAATATACATCGCCCAAGTACTGATCTAAACTTAAAATTCGTTTAAATCAATTTTTACCGAACAACTTTTATGCTCCAAAATAACATTTTTCGTTTATTTTGGGGATGCTCGTTTTTCTTTTTATTTCGAGGCTTTATAAACTAACAGAAGTTACCTATGTTCGTTATAGTGATTCAAATTTAAAGTATAAAGGTCGATGCATCAAGTTTCGATCGTTATAGCGTCTCTACAATATTTTTTTTTCTTTTCTCCAAGAGTTGCTTAATCCAATGATATATTATTTATATACCTATGTAATCATCAAATGTCCTTTAAAAAAAAACATGAAAAAAGCCTTGTTTATTTGAGCATTTGGTGGATATTACCACTTAATCTACATTGCACTTTTTTGCGCCGAATGCTGAAAAATATCAGTAAATAATGTTATAATTTGGGGAATATCAGGGAAAATCAGGGAATTTGGTTTCGAAAACTTTTTTGTCATTCTGATAAACTACCGGATCTTTCCATGACGTTCATCGACAGGGCACTGAAGTTACCGAAAGGGAAGATTACCCAGTCCAGAGGTACTACTGAAGGTGCGGATCGGCTGCAATATAAGTTTAAATATAAGTTCTAATAAAACCTTATCTTCCAAATAACTTGTTTTTGCCTTTCTCCTAGAAAGGTATAGCAATCACTTGCAAAACCGAAAGTATAAAAGTGCTCCAAAAGGCCGAATGGCATATATCACTCGACTCAGCTCGACGAGCTGAGCATTTTCTGTATGTATGTGTGTGTGTTTGTGTGTGTGTGTGTGTATGTGTGTGTGTATGTGCAGATTTTTATTCTCACTGACTTTTCTCAGAGATGGCTGGACCGATTTTCATGAAATTAATTGCAAATGAAAGGTCTTGTTGTCCCATAAGACCCTATTGAATTTTATTGTAATCGGATTTTTAGTTTAGAGGTTATGTATCAAAATGTAAAAATCATGAAACATCATTATCTCGAAAACTACACAACCGATTTGAACAAAATTAATTTCGAATGAACTGGTCACTTTAAAAACCCTTAACTTTTGAATTTTATAAAGATTGAACTTCGGGTTCAGAAGTTATGAAAAGAAACGTGTTCTGAAGACTGTTTAATCTCACTCATGTTTCTCAGAGATGGCTGGACCGATTTTCATAAAATTAGTGTCAAATGGAAGGTCTAGTTGCCCCATAAAACCCTATTGATTTGTTTTGCAATTGGACTGTTACTTTGCCTGTTATGTTTAAAAATGTAAAATCCAGCTATGAAAAGTAACATATTCCGAAGACTACTTGGACTCACTCACTTTTCTCAGAGATGGCTGACCCGTTTTCCTCAAAACTAGTGTCAATTAATAAGTGTAGCTACCTCATAACACCCTATTGAATTTTACTGTAATCGAACTGTAACTTCGTCTGTAATGTACCGAAATGTAAAAATCACGAAACTTCATAATCTCAGAAACTACACAACCAATTTGATCAATATTATTATCCGATGAGTGGGCTAGTTAAGGGTTAACTGATGAATTATGATTAAACACGTGGTTTCAGAGTTTGCCTGCCCTATACGTTCCCATTTCATTTGATTATAATCGAACTTAAGCAACCGTTATGTATTAAATTGTTAATAAAACAACGAAAGTCTATTATCTCAAAGATAACATGACTTATTTGAACATAACTAGTGTCATACGAACGAGTCATCTCTCAAACTTACAAATAATAAACTTCATAACAATTTGATATGTGGCTCAAAAGTTATGGAAAGAAAAGAAATTCAAAGACTATTTAAAACTATACTTGCTTTGATCGATATATGTGGCCTTAACATAATTTAAATGTGGTATCGTACTATTTGAACATTCCAAATTCATTGATTCCTTGCGATGTGTTTAAAGTCTGCAAATGCACGACGAATCGGCCATAGGATATGATCAAAGTCCAATAGCAAATCGTTTAAAATGATTGGTTCTATCGAAATGACAACATCCTCGACTTTTGGCTTCTGTACATCGCTTTAATTCTGAATATATTTATATTGGGTGGTATTCGGCCATTTTCAGCAGATTTTCTGGCATCAATCTCGGAAATACCCATATTGGGAGTTATTTAGTTATTTTGGATGTTTTCCAGAAACTAAAAGTGGTCGTCTTTAAATTCAAAATGGTGTCCAGGGTCAATGTTTGGTTTCTATGCATCATCTCGATTACGGAGATATCCATATTGAGTATTATTCGGTCATTTTCGACTGTTTCCTAGAAGTTGCCATTTAGCAATTCAAAATGGTGCCTGAGGTAAATTGTTAGCTCATTGCATCATTCTGGTTCCAGCGATACACAGATTGAATGGTATTTGGCTATTTTTGGCTGTTTTTCACAAACCGGAAGTCGCCATCTTGGATTTCAAAATGGTATGTAAGATAATTTCTAGCCTCTGAGCGTCATTCTGGTTGAAGAAACACCCATATTGGATGTTTTTCGATCATTTTCGGCTGTTTCCCAGGAACCGAAAGTCGCCAAATCAAATTCCAAAATTGGGTCTGTGGTCGATTACAGCTGCTGTGTATTATTCTAGATCCGGAGATACTCATGTTAGACGGAAATCGGCAATTTTTGGCTGTTGTTTAAAAACCGGAAGTCGCCATTTTGGATTTCATAATGGCATTTAGAGACAATTTCTGGATTTTGAACGTCAAAAACTCATATTGGGTGGTATTTGGTCATTTTCAGCTGTTTTCAGAAACCGGAAGTCGTCATCTTAGAATTCAAAATGCTATCGAGTTTAGCTCCTGTGTATCATTCTAGATCCGGATATTATTATATTGAGTGGAAATCGGCCATTTTAGGCTGTTTTCCAGAAACCGGAAGTTGCCATGAAAAAAACCATTATGGACATATTTGTTACCTCTAAAAACATTCACATACCAAATTTGGTTGTATTTTCTTGATTGGTTCATGAGCTGTGCAAAATTTGTGTTTCATTTGTATGGGACCCCTCCCTTTCAAAAGAGAGAGAGGTGTTAAAACATTATGGACATATTTTTTACCACTAAAAACATTACCCTGCCAAATTTGGTTCCATTTGTATGGAACCCCTCCCTTTCAGAAAAGGGAGGGGCGTCCAACTATTAGGGACATGTTAGTTACCCCTTAGAACATCCACATACCAAATTCGGTTTCATTTGCTTGGCTTGTACTTGCGTTGTGCAAAAATTTATGTTTCATTTGTATGGGGCCCCTCCCTTCCAGAAGAGGGAGGGGACTCAAACTATCATACGAACCTTTAACGACACCAAAAACCCCTACATACAAATTTTCACGTCGATCGGTTCGGTAGTTTTCGAGCCTATATGGATCAGACAGACAGACAGACAGACCGGACTGCATTTTTATATGTATAGATTACAACATCAATGTTCTAGAACCTAAAGAGTGAATATACATTTATTGGATTGAAGCATTCATGTAAATCTATTTTTACAAATAAAAGAGTGAATGAGAAAGGCTGGGTCTGACCGCTAGGTGGATTAATTTAGGTTTTTTTAACTCTATTCATAAATTAATCAGCCTATTTAGTATGCGTGGACAAAAATAATCTCTCTACTAATCTGCATATTTAATCTGATCCAATGGATGTAGAATATGGATCACCGGTTTCTTAACCTATTTCGCATTGTTCAGGCAATTTCATCATCAGACCAATCTATACCTATTTCGTATTCGTTTTTGCGTTCAACGAAATCACTCGATTTGGTTGGTTTTCGTCGACCGATTTCGTGTACTGATAAATCGGTTAACCCTCTGTTTAACTCCCATAAGAGTTGTTGCATCGGACCATTGTGCTTACGAGGAACTACCAAATATGGGGAAAAATAGGAGGTCTTTTTATCGGGATTCGTAATCTCGGTAGTGTTAGCTCGGTAATATTTTATGCCGAAATTTCAGTTAGGTTGAACCGAGATTTACGAGAAAATGTGACAGCTGTCATTATTTTTTTAACCGTGCACTCAGTGACAGGGATGCCAGGTCTTTTTTTCAAATGTCTTCACATTCCAACAAAAAATGTCTTCACATGTCTTCCAACCCGAGATGGCCCGTTAGGAGCGACCGAAGACTGATAAAGTTGCCGGCAAATCAACAACTGTCGAGCAAAAAAAAGTTCACCTCTGCAAAATGCGGGTCATATCATATATTTTCTAATGTCTTCACATATTTTCGAATGTCTTCCATTTGTCTTCACTAACAAAGATGTCTTCACCGCTGGGTATTTAGAATTTAAAAAAATAATGTACTTGGCTCAGTTAAACATAAATTGTATCGTGCCGTGTCAAATAAACTATTTTAAAACTAAAAAACTAAACCGCAGGGTAAATGTCTTCCATTTGAAGACATGTCTTCCAATCTGGCATCGCTGCTCAGTGGTGCCGGTCTCGGCAAAAATTACCGAGACACGGCATAAAATTTTAAATGTGAACGAATATTTTAGTGTAGTATCATTAATGTGCGGAATGCAAAGGATAATTAATAAGTTTTGGTGTTTTTTATTCTAATCTTTATTTTATTTTTTTATTCTTCTTTTTTCATTTCGTCAAACAAAAGTAGACTACATATATTTATAACTAACTTACATGCTATATGTTATTTATACTAGTTAAAAAAAAATTATGAATGCTGTAATAAAATAACCCCAGAACGAATATTTTTAACCCAAAGATACTACACTACACAAACAAAATCGACAACAATTGTGTAGTTAATACCAAACTGTCATTTGCGTTCGAAATTTCTTCTCTCTTTTTATGCAATAAATTGATTTGATGATATATTTTGTATACCGAAATAAGATATTATGAAGAGTTTGCGATTTTTTTAAATTCTTCATAACTATGAAATGTTTACTTTAATTAAATCCTCAACTGTACAAAATGAAATGAACACGTACCAGTCGTTACTTTTGCAAACAAAGATCAGTGTACGTGACTGGTAATCTTTTACCTTATCTTTAAATTAACTGGAAAGTTAAGCGAAGAAACGATTGTTTCAAATCCGATCAAGTTTTTTAACGACAAGAAGTAAATATGACATTTTACCTGAGAATATGATTAAAAAAATTCTATAAATTAAACGTTAGCCTTCAGGCATCCTGCGATTTCGAAAATAATTTTCAGATTAGGACGCATTTATAAGAAAAAGATATTGATTTTCCCAAACTGATCCTCCACGAAAAGATAAATTGTTCTTAGTGTGCTTAGAACATTTTTTAGATAATAGGGATTATATGGCAGTATTAATGGGAAAACAATGTATTAACATTCGCAATGTGTATAAAAATAACCTGCTGTAAATTTCTACCAGCAATTCTAACTGGATGCAAGAAAATCAAGTTAATAGAATCAATCAATATCAATATCAATAGAATCAATCTGGGCACACTAACCAAAACTGGGTAGCGCTAATTGTGCGACTCGTATAACAAACATACATCTACCTGAGTATCAAAGGCTTAAGCTCAATCCATAAGAACAAAAAAGGAGTTCGGTGGCGCGTGCCATCACATCTAACTTCCGCAAGACGTCTGCTGATTATTTATTATGCATGTCGATAATAGCATGTCACTAAAAACTACCGGTCTGAAACGGAAATCGTTGGCGATATACTATTTGGTTACAAACCGCAATAAACACACGTGAAATGGCCGAAAAATTCCTATGTAAGAGCAACTCCATTGATGATTTATAATGTCTCTGACATCAATTTATGTAATTATTAAAGATTATTGCACTTCAAGCAGCACTTTCGGTTAGATTTAATACGCACAGAGTGAACTGAGATGAATATGCGAAACTGTAGCGAAATGGAACTAGATGGTCGACATGACACACGAACGCAAACATTGACTGAACTGTTTTATACTTGATCGTGTTTGATGTGATCAACAGCTGGTCTACACCTGCCGTTCAAGCAACTCACACACTTGATTTATTAGTTAAATATATTTCATTAGGATCGATTGTATTCGGTTTCTAATTGTGGGTGCACTCTATCGCTGTT
The DNA here is from genome assembly GCF_029784165.1 of Wyeomyia smithii. NCBI lineage: Eukaryota > Metazoa > Arthropoda > Insecta > Diptera > Culicidae > Wyeomyia > Wyeomyia smithii. The sequence continues at coordinate 130,057,185 of NC_073696.1, forward strand.
CTACGAATAACTGTCCTAGTATCTCTGGATTGAACACGGGACAACTTTCGATAGAACGACAGTGTACCAATTATCATCTGTCTATTCTATTTTGCATGTGACATATTCCGCGCCAAATCATTGTTACCGTAAAAACAATTATTTTAAATCATTTATCTGAACTTTCAAACTCTTAATAGTGCATTCTGCATTACTCCAACAATTAACTCTCTTGTAGTTTAATAGCTGTTATTTGCATATATAAGTAACTGCATTGCTACATGAGACGTAAAAACGCTAAATTTATCACAAATCACGTTTTTCGTGTAACAGGCAGATAGGCATTATCTAGAAATCCTAATCCCAGCTGACTCAACTTGGTCACGCTTCTCAAGTAAATGTACACTGTTACCAATCGGAACTATTCGCTCCCGCTAAGCATGTAAAGTGATATTGTTCAACAAACCCGACTGTATTTACCTTCCCTGTCGGGCTAAGGTTGAACAGTCTCACAATGCATGATCGGGGTCTCGAATGAATGTACCGTTTTGGTTAAAATTCCGACAGCTAGAATAGTCTAAATATGCTAAAGGCTCAGTAACCTAGCGTGATTTTTATTTCAAGTGGCGATTTTCAAAAAATATATATTCAGCATTTTCAAGGTATTATCGATTTCGAAAAAATACCTCGCCGCTAGTTGCTATGGCTTTTAATATATCAATTTCTGATGTTCTTGAGCTAGTCAAAAATAGTGCCAAAACAGTGCATTAGTCGTTGCTATAGGTTATAATGGATCATCTATCATTCACAAAAAATTAGTTCTGCCGAAAAAATAATTTAGATATAGTTGTTCCAACACCTGATAACTTTTATATGTTTATTACGTTTTTTGCACCCCAACAACATCTCAGCTCTTCAATCTCTTCCGACACGGTATTATTTTTCAGGCAAAAAAATGTTTAAAGATGTAAAGCCGGTGCCGTTGGTCAATTAGTTAAGATCTGGTGACTGCACATAAGAGGTGAAACAGATACCAACGAAAAACAACAATAGAAAATTGGTAATAATAAAAACTGGAGGATAATTGTATAATGGGATTTCCATTATGCCAATATATAATGGTAAGCAACAATGGTTTACTTCGCTATCACAGGCACTGCTGATCCTATGATACCACAGAATGTCGAATGTTAACGTCTTAATGAATCAGCATCCTGCTAGAGTGTAAAAGCTTGAACATAAAACCGCTGCTTGTTTAGCAATTGATATGCTTGAAACAATAAATTACTTCAGATCATGTAATGAGTTCGCCATTAGAATCAGAATCAATGTTCGCAACAACGAACAACATTAGTCACAGCACCTTCACATGTCAACCCGGCGCCATAATTTGCACTGCAGCAAAAAAACTGCCCTACAATTGAACTTTATTCACCAACTTCCTATACTTTTCAAGCTAGTCATATGTTTGTATGCTTTGGAAACGACTTACTGTTTGTTATACTTTAAGAATGTTGAAAAAACTTTGTTGTCCTAAATTTAGGTCAAAATAAAATCAGGTGAAATTGAATAAGATTAAATTATATTGAATAATTTCCGTACGAATCAGTTCGATCATATAGATCATAGATCAGATTAGCCTACCTTTATGGATTTTTTTACGATCAAGATACCCATAACCGAGTGTTTTACATCAATTGACTCAGTTTCCAAATTAAGCAACATAACTATGTTAGCATGTGTATGTAATTTGTCTGTAATTATGTTATGATATATCTTTTTACTTCTATTATGCTAAACCGCAGACAGCCTTGTGTAAAGATTTTTAAAGTAGCAATCCGTAACCAGATAGCGCTACCAGTGACGCCAGACTCATACACCAGCGTAAAAAAATGTATTGCTGCGATAAGGTCACCAGGCGGCACTAGTATACAAGTGATTTATAACGCAATTCTCTTTGAAAATTTACACAGAATTTTCGATCAATTTTGTTTTTGCTTGGACGTCTGTCTGTGGCTAAACCAAAGGCTCTAAAATCAAACGATAGACGCAAAATGCATCCGGAGAGCCAAGTGTTATACATGAATTGACTCAGCTCGATGAATTGAGCAAGTTTTGTTTGTGTGTATGTTGTCTGCATGTATGTTACGCTTTAATCTTACGCCATTCTACCACACCAAAAATACGTCATCAAAGCAGTCAATGCCAGTTAGTTTGTATTACAATCCTACACTTCTGAGCTAAATTTGAATATCAAAATAATTTTGCTTCAGGTTGAAAACTTACAATTTTGCCAAAACACACCCCTCCCGCCCTGACACAAAGGCAGGGATCGGGTGCTACTCATTTTTTTGCGTGCAAAGCACACGCCGTTGGGAGACTGCACATAAATTTCTAAAGAGACGAGTAAGAGCAGTTCGGATTGCACTGTATATTCGTTTCCAAAGAGACAAGTAAGTGCAGGTAGCATGTCACAACTCACTTTATCCGTCTCTTTCCGGAGATGTCTCTTACTCAGGGATCGGGTGCTACTCATTTTTTTTACGAGTAGAATGCACGATGTTGGGAGACTGCACATCAATTTCCAAAGAGACGAGTAAAAGCAGTTCGGATCCCTTTCGTGTTGTTCAGGAGACCTCACAGAATTTACCCCAGTATAGTGCAGAAAGACGTACCGTGACTGCGGGTAATTCTGCGCAGCACATTTTCCCGCGCACTAGCTTATAAAACTGTTTGCTACAGTAAATTTTACTAAAACAGCCCTAATCTCTGTACTATTATAGCAGACTATGCTATGCACATGGTAAAGCACACAAATCAACTGTGTTTTAGTAAAATTTACTGTTGAAAAATAGTTTTTTAAGATGAGTGCGCGAGTTAACGACCCGACCCAGAAAGCAGCAACGTAACATTGTTTACTTTGCTGCCATGGATAAAGTGCACCGACGTTGGTGACAACATCGGTGACATCGAGCGACGTCGTTTCTGCTGAGGTACGCAACCACCGCGGGACCGCGATACTGCTATTCAACTTTCATTTTTTTGGCAATAAAATTAGTCTTAGTTAAGCAGTGTTCAAAACAAGTCTTTTCTTCCGTATAAAAAAGAAACTCCGTTTATAACTGGCGCCCGAATAGGGACCCTGCCAGAGGTGAAATAGTATAAGTGCCGTGTTAAAAATCGTAAAAAAAAATTGGTGAAAAACTGCCAACAAAAAAAGCCAACATCATTCGGTTCAACGAGCCGATAACACACGACAGAAGCAGGAATCAGGACTCCGCAGCCAACCGGCTCAATCGCTATTAGGGACCGTAGAAGCAAGAAGCAAAAAGGACACCCCGACATAGCTGCTTGGTTTCTCTCACCCGGCAGAAGACTTAACCCAAGAAGTCCAACCATGTTGGCACTATTGTAAGTAGACACTTTTGAACATTTGAGGACTCATTAATTGCAAACTGTGCTTATAAGTTGTAACAGTGAATTTTAATCTAGAGGTTTTACAAATTTTTATTTCGATAAATTTAGTGTAAATTTTCGGTTCAGTGAACTCTAATTTAGTGAACGACATGGCAACTCCTCAAGTTCCAGCTCAGGTAGAGCCCATGACAACTCAACAATTTATTGATTTGGGTAAAATTCCCGACTTTGTAAGGGATGTCAAGCCTTTCAATGGCGATCCCACGAGACTCGTCGATTGGGTATGTGATGTGGAATCTATTCTCCGCACGTATCGGGAGAACGGTGCAACGATGGCTCAGATGAATATAATAGAGAGAACAATTCGAAGGAAAGTTGAGGGTGAGGCTGCCGATATACTCAACTCGAATAACATAGTTTCGAATTGGGCTGAAATCAAGAATGCTCTAATCGTTTATTACAAAGATCAAAGAGACGTCAAAACACTAGATACCCAGCTAACGACAAAAAAAAATTGGCCAATAAAGGTTTAAACTCGTATTACAGTCGAGTAAACGAGTTGCTTTCTCTCATAATTGCTCAGGTGAAAACTGACGACACGCTGAGGTTGAATGCAGCCGCACATACTAATTACTTTCGGGAGAAGGCGTTGGATGCGTTTATAAGAGGATTGGAAAAGCCTCTGAACATACTTTTGAAAAGCTCAAACCCAGCAACGCTTAGTCAAGCATACAACTTTTGCATTGATTACCATAATTTAGACATTCGCTCTGCACCATTCAGAAACGAACTTGGTGTTCAGCCGATTCCAAAACCTCGTGACCTACCAAACATAGCATCTAGAATGCAAATTCAGCCAAATTTTTTTTTACCACCTCCTCTTCCTCCGAGGCGACAGCCAATAAACCCGTTCCAACACAATGCACTGAATAATCAGTTTATGCAACATCATCAATTTCAAAATAATCCATTTATGCAACCTCAATTTCAAAATAACCCACCGAATAATCCATTTAGACAACGTCAAGTTCAGAATAACCCACCAAATAATCCATTTAGGCAACATCAGTTTCAAAATAACCTGCCAAATAATCCGTTCAGGCAATATGCATTCCAAAAACCAGAACTGATGGATGTCGACACCAGTCAACGAACCCGAGCAATAAATTACGGTAATAGACCGATAATGAACTTAAAACGTCCCCATTCTCCTTCTCAACAGCAACATCATTTTAAAAGACAAGCACATCCTCTTGAAAGTGCATATCCGTACCCCGATTACAATAACGAATATTACGACTACAATTATGAAAGTCAGTACTGGGACAGCGGGCTGTACAGCAGCTCATAGCACGAAGTTGAACAACCAACGTATGAAATAGGAGAGCCTTCTCATTCTGGTAAAGCGACCGACTATCAACACGAACCAACTACTCTCGAACAGCAAGAAGCAAATTTTTTAGAGTGGCGCCCACGTTGGTAACGCCAACTATGCCATTTATCAATTTAAAGACAAGTATCGGTGAATTTCCGTTTTTGATTGACACTGGTGCTAATATAAAGCTGATACACCCAATGTTAGCATGCAATTATTCACTTTCAAAGCCATACCGCTTCAATGCAAATAACTTAGGAAGTGCAAATGGAAAGTTCAATGCTGATGCAGCAATTGACATAAATTTTTTCCAGCCAAAAATCAACTATATAGCTCAATTTCTTTTACACGATTTCCACCCATATTTTTATGGAATCATTGGAACTGCAATTTTAAACGCATTAAATGCAATAATTGATTTTTCAAATAATACGCTACAATTAAGTAGAGAAAATGAAACCATGAGTATCCCGCTCTTGCAATACTCAGCTGGACAAACAGCACCAACAAAAAATTCAAACACCGTTTCACAACAAGCGACACCCCATGCAGTTGAATTAATAACTTAGCCGAACGTCACGGAGCATATGTTTCGTACTTCTCATCTTTCGTCTAGCGAGAAAGATAAGCTTCTGGAAGTGCTGCAACGACATGAAACAGCTTTTTATAAACCAGACGAAAGTTTAACGTGTAGTACTGTTGTAGAGTGTGCTATCAATACCACTGATGATGTTTCAGTTCATCAGAAAGTGTATCTTTACCCCGTAGCCTATGTTGATGAGGTGAATATGCAAATTGACAAACTTTTGAATGACGGAATTATACGTCCCTCTCGATCTGCTCGGACGTCACCCGTTTGGATAGTTCCAAAAAAGACGGATGTGTCAGGAGTGAAAAAATTTCGTATGGTCATTGAATATAGAAAAATCAATGAGAAAACTATTTCGGACCGCTATCCTATGCCGGAAATTAATTACGTTTTGGACCAATTGGAAGGTCAAACATTTTTCACTACCCTTGATTTAGCATCTGGTTTCCACCAGATCAGAATGAAGGAAAGCGATATTAAAAAGCGTTTTCCATCAACAATGGCAAGTATGAATTCACGAGAATGCCGTTTGGATTGAAAAATGCTCCGGCTATTTTTCAAAGAGCAATTGATGACGTACTTCGTCAGTATATTGGAAAAATCTGCTATGTTTACATTGATGACGTAATCGTTTTCGGAAAAACCTTCGAGGAAACTTTAAAAAATTTGGAAACCATAATTAAAGCATTGAATGATGCAAATCTCAAAATTCAATTGGACAAATCTGAATTTCTGCATAGAGAAACTGAATTTTTGGGCTATGTGATTGGTTCGGAAGGCATAAAACCAAATCCTGAAAAAATTGCAGTGATTCAGAAATATCCACCTCCTAAAACTATTAAAGAATTAAGATCATTCCTCGGAATGATAAGTTATTATAGAAGATTCGTCAAAGATTTAGCAAAACTTGCTAAACCTCTTACGAACCTTCTTAGGGGGGAGAAGAACATAAGTTCATCTAGGAAAATCAATCTCAATGAAACCGAAACAAACTGCTTTGAGAGAAATGAAATCGTTACTGTCTTCAACTGATGTATTAGCATATCCTGATCATACAAAACCATATATATTGACGACGGATGCCTCAGACTTCGCGATAGGTGCTGTGCTTTCACAAGGTGAGATAGGAAGGGACAGACCAATTCACTTCGCATCTCGATCATTAACTAGAGCAGAAGAGAAACATTCTGTGCCTGAGAAAGAAATGCTTGCAATATACTGGGCATTAAATTTCCTCAGTTGAATAGCAAACTCCGTGAATTCACGAAGAACTGTCAAATGTGCCACGAGAACAAATATGATAGAAATCCAATCCACCATCCCCTTCAAAAGACACCCATTCCAAATGCACCATTCCAGATTGCCCATATCGACATAAAGTTCCTAGAAAAATTAATATTTCTTACGTGTATCGATAAATTCTCCAAATTTGCCCAAGTTCGTCCAATAGAATCAAGAGCAGCTGTAGGCCTTGTACCTGCTGTTAAAGAGGTTTTAACAAAATATAAACTGCCGGAGACCGTCGTTATGGACAACGAAAAGTCTTTTATGACAGGCGATTTGGTAAATTTCTTTAACGAAAATAAAATTGCTCCATACGTAGTAGCTACGGGCCGAAGTGAGATGAACGGAGTGGTTGAAAGATTTCACTCCACTTTGCAAGAGATTTATCGCGTCACTAAAGCTGAAAACCCAAGTAAAAAGCCGGAACAACTTGTCGAAATGTCGGTTATTAAATATAACTCCTCTATCCATTCCTGCACACAGTATACACCTTTCGAGGTAATCATCCCAAGTCCCCAAAGCTCAAATATTATTAAAGCCGTTTACCAAAACCTACAGAAAAAACAGAATCGAGACCTTAAGTACCATAACAGAAAACTATCTTCACGACACATAAATCCAAATCAAGAAGCATTTGAAAAAACGCGAAGACGAGTGAAAACCGTACCTAGATATAAAAAAATTAAAATTCAAAACGTTCACAAAAGCACAATAACTACATCAGATAATAGACGTGTTCACAAAAATGATTTAAAAATTCGACAGAACTGATACTGTTCTGGCAGCACGGTGAAACCTGCGCTGTCATACGAACTCAATTGATCGTTAAAGAGCTATCAGAATACCGTCATTTAATTGGATAGACACTAGAGTAGATAAAACGTGTTCCTTTTTCCTAGTATTAATATTCGATGATGGCTTTGCAAATGGTTATTATTTTCCTTAATTTCTAGTTAAACTTTCACACAGTGGGTACATATATAATAAAATTATGTTTTGCCTTATTAAATAATTAAACTCACAAATAGATTTTTATAACGTGCTGATTTTACAAGGCTAGGTTAGCAACGATTTTCTCGCGAAAGAAAGACAAATGTAAGTGAGAATTACTAATTGATACTTATACTCGATACAACATAATTTGCAATTATAAAAATTCCTTTCAGCTTTAAGCTGTCGCTATATTAAACCGCGCTGCTGTAGAGATTCTTCCTTCCGAAAACCTAACCCAACAAACTTAAAGATTTAGGTTCGACATGAATAGCGAGGATTTCAACTGCGAGGCCTGTGATAGACCGGACGATGCGGATGATGGAATGGTATCTTGTGATCAGCGTTGCCAGGTATCCAGATTTAGCTGGATTATCCAGATTTTTGAACATGTATCCAGGTAGACAGATTTGATGTCTAATAATCCAGATTTTTCATGAATGATCCAGATTTTATCCAGATTTTATTTTCTCTGTTACGCAAAAAGGTCATCACTTCAAATTTGGCGCGAAATTTTGCAATTTTGTCACCACAAATTTTACGTACCCCAAGACTTTTATCCAAAGAATTTACCTTTCACCCCACGAAATTACTTCCAGATTTTTTCCAGATATTTTTTGACTTTTTCCAGATTTTTAAAAAATGACCTGGCAACGCTGCTTGTGATGCTTGTAGCAAGTGGTACCATTATACGTGTGCTAGTGAATCTCCCGGTGTAGAGAAGAGACCATGGAAATGTGTGAAATGTGTCTCATTGCTACGCGCCTTTGCCCATATTACCAGTACAAAGAAATCAAAGGCCAAAAAGACTTCATTGAAAGTAGATGGCAATGTGAAGCCCATGAAAAATGCTGCTAGTGACACGGGCGCGGAAATGTCGAATAAAAAAACCGATCGACTATCGGATCCAGGTGTATCCAGAGATTTATACAGACCCACAGGAAAAGATGATCGTAGCCTGATGAGCGCTGATATAAAATCGACGAAATCGAAAACGTTTAGTGCGCAAATGCGAACAAATTTAGCGCTGCAGCGGCTAAAGGACGAACATCGGCTTGAAGAAGAGAAGTTAGCGGAAGAACAGCTACGGTTGGATGAAGAAAAAGCATTACAGGAGAAAGCACGAGCTCTCAGAGCAAAGCAGCTTGCAGCTAAAGAAAAATACCTCCAAGAGAAGCGTGCTCTAGAGGAAAATCTCAGCTCTGCCTGCGACGATAGCAAGTCTCAAATAAGCGGAATGTGCTCAGCAGATCATACCAAAAATTGGCTGAGAGGGTTACAGAACGCGAACAAGGACAAAATCGAAACTGTGTCGAACGTCTCCTCTGCTTTTTTGGACTCTGGGTCAAACCTGCAGTCCCATGTCAACAATACACACAATGTTGGGCCAAATGCGCATCAGATTGCAGCAAGACAAATATGGCCCAAAAAGTTGCCGATATTCGCTGGTGAGCCGACAGAATGGCCAATATTCCTGAACAGTTACGAAGAGGGGAATGAAGTGTGTGGCTTCACAAACGCAGAAAATCTTATTCGGTTACGCGAGTGCTTGCGAGGACCCGCTAGGGAAGCAGTTGTCTCCAAGTTGATGTTCCCGCACAGCGTGCCGTCTATCATAAATACTTTGCGACGTTTGTATGGTCGACCCGAAGCAGCAGTAAAGATATTGCTAGCGAAAGTCCGTGAAACTAAAGCCGCGGATCCACAACGTCTTGACACACTGATAAAGTTTGGACTAAAAGTGCAACAGCTATGCGATCATCTAGTAGCCGCTAAGCTGCATGCTCATTTATCGAATCCGTCACTGTTGGAAGAACTAGTAGATAAGCTGCCAGTATCTCAGAAGCTCGACTGGGTGCGATATAAGCGAGAATTCAGATCACCTTCGCTTAAGCATTTTGGAGAATTTATGGAAGCGTTGATGATTGACGCTAGTGAAGTCACTTGTATAGATACACCAAAAATCGATTGTTCTAAAAACGAAAGAGTGAAGCTAAAAGACAGAGCATATGTACACACGCACAATGGCAAGGAGGAAATATCAGATAAAGTTGAAGTAAAATATCCCTGTCCGATATGTGGACAAGATCACAGAACGAGAAACTGTGATCGTTTCAGACAAATGAACTTGACAGAACGCCTTTTAGCTGTAGAAAAACACAAATTATGTGAAGTATGTCTGTACAATCATGGCACATGGCGCTGCAGGTCGAGATACCGATGTAATGTGGGAGGTTGCCAGGTACGCCACCACCCGCTGCTCCATCGTATGGACTCACATCGCGGAAATATGAACACCAATATGAACGAGTGCCACACTCATGGCCAGACCGAGAAATCAGTGCTATTTCGAATTGTACCTATTACACTTTACAATGCCGATCGTAGATTGGACACCTTTGGCTTTCTGGATGAGGGTTCATCTTTGTCGATGGTAGAAGAAAACGTACTGCAACATCTGGGGATAGTTGGTACCCCTGAACCGCTGCGATTGATTTGGACATCCAATATAATTAGAAACGAGAAAACATCTAGACGTGCAAACATAGAGGTCAGCGGTAGAGGCGAACAAACACGTTATAATTTGATATCGGTTCGCTCAGTAAATCAACTAAACTTACCTAAACAAAGTCTGTCAATAAATGAACTATCTATGCGATTTGACCATCTCAAAGGACTTCCTATATCCTCATATTCGGACGCAATACCCAGAGTGTTGATTGGCCTTGATAATTTGAGTTTGTTCTCACCACTAGAAAGTCGTGTTGGCAAACAGGGCGACCCTGTCGCTGTAAGGTCTCTTCTTGGTTGGACAATTTACGGACCAAAGGGTGCAAATACGCCAACAAACAGCTACCATCACCATCACGTACATATTTGTGACGCCGATGAAAAATTTAACGAGATGATTAGACAGCGATTCGTATTGGAGGACACAGGTGTGTCACTGGTACCTGTACCAGAGCCAGCTGAGGTGAAAAGAGCCCGCGACATATTATCGAAAACCACACTCCGGGTGGGTGACAGATTCGAAACCGGGCTCTTGTGGAAGACTGATGACGTACACTTTCCAGACAGCATGCCTATGGCAATGCAAAGATTAAAAGGTTTAGAAAAAAAAATTAGGAAAGGATCCACAATTGCGAGACAATGTGCATCGACAAATTCGTGAGTACGTTCGCAAACAGTATGCGCATAAAGTAACTAAGTCTGAGTTGGCAAGCGCTGATCCATCCCGTGTGTGGTATTTACCACTGAATGTGGTAACACACCCGAAAAAAACACAAAAGAAGAGACTGGTCTGGGACGCCGCTGCACAGGTTGACGGTGTCTCTTTAAATTCGCACCCTTTAAGGGTCCCGATCTATTGACGTCACTTCCCTCTGTCATCTGCAAGTTTAGAGAAAAACACGTCGGGTTCGGAGGGGACATATGCGAAATGTTCCATCAGATACGCATCAAACCTGAGGACCGTCACTCGCAGAGGTTCATTTTCCGATTCGACCCAAAAGATACTCCTGACGTGTATCTGATGAGTGTGGCGATATTCGGTGCTTGCTGCTCTCCCTGTTCAGCTCAACATGTCATGCATCGAAACGCCGACGAATGGGCCAATGATTTTCCCGAAGCAGCAGCGGCTATAAAAGCCAAAACCTACATGGACGACTATTATGACAGCGCTGATTCTCCAGAAGAAGCTGCGGAACGAGCGATGCAAGTTAGAGCACTGCACGCTAAAGCCGGATTTAACATGCAAAAGTGGGTAAGCAATAGCCGTGAAGTATTGATAGAACTTGGCGAGGTTCCAAGCCAAGATCAACCCCCTTTAGCATTAGGACAGGACCAAGAAGTGGAACGTGTCCTAGGCGTTATGTGGGATTCGAAAGAAGACATGCTTTTATTTTCTGCTGATGTCCGGAGTGAGTTTTCTACATATATCGATGGCACCAGCCGACCATCGAAGAGAATGGCTTTGAGGTGTATAATGAGCCTTTTCGACCCGCTTGGATTGTTGTCGCCGTTTCTCATACACGGAAAAATTATTATCCAGGACCTTTGGAGAACTGGTATGCAATGGGACGATAAGATGCGCGATCTTGAATTCGAGAAATGGCTCCGTTGGACAGAGTTACTGCCGAAAATAAATAAACTAAGAATTCCACGTTACTATTTTTTTGGGTGGAACGCAGAAAGCTCAAATTCATTAGAGTTACACATATTAACGGACGCTGGGGAGTCGGCATATGGCTGCGCGGCATACATCAGGATCGCAAGTGCCAATGATGTAAAATGCGCGCTGGTGATGGCAAAGTGCAAAGTAGCACCTCTAAAGAATCAGTCCGTCCCACGGCTTGAATTACAAGCCGCCGTTATAGGGGCCAGACTGAAAACATACGTATGCGAAAACCACACATTTACGATCCGAGACTGTTATATGTGGACAGATTCAAGCGTAGTCCTTTCCTGGATTCATTCAGACCATCGAAAATATAAGCAGTATGTGGCTCATCGAGTAGGTGAAATACTTTCACTAACGCAGCCTGAGGGATGGCGATGGGTGCCATCAAAGGAGAACGTGGCTTAACCAAGTGGGGAAAAGACACTGAACCTGATTCAGATAGTAGATGGTTCAAGGGACCACCATTTTTGTATCTCCCCAAGCACCGCTGGCCGCAACAAAATTCGGCGAGTTTCGAAACGAATGAAGAACTTAGAACAGCGTTTCTATTCCACCATCTAATACTTCCAGTCCAATTGATAAACGTGAGGAGGATCTCAAAATGGAACATCCTTGTACGTACAGTAGCATTTGTACACAGATTTGTGGATAATTGTCGACGTCGAAAAGCTGGAGAGCCGATTTTAACAGTAGAGGCCACAGAATTACAACGTAAATTGCTGCTCCGCAGGATGCCAGCAGTGAAAACAGTTATACAACAGAGTGAGTATCAAAAGGCAGAACAAATGCTATGGCGAATCGTTCAAGGAGAATGCTATCCGGATGAAGTTAAAGTTCTTCTTAAAAACAGTACTGAACCAACCGAAAAATGGCTTCAAATAGAGAAATCCAGCAGTTTATACAAATTATCCCCCTTTATAGATGAGTATGGCGTACTTAGAATGGAAGGACGAAACGCCAATGCGAACTATGCTACCTTTGATGCACGATTTCCGATCATACTGAAAAGAGATCATCCGATCACAATCAGACTCTAAGAACATTACCACAATCAACTCGGCCATTTTAATAAGGAAACGGTAGTTAATGAAGTGAGACAAAGATTTGAAATTACACACCTTCGAGTAGCAGTCGATAAAGTGTTTAGAGATTGCCAATGGTGTAAAATGCTTAAATGTAAACCTAAACCACCCCGAATGGCGCCACTGCCAATTCAACGTCTAACACCACACCTCAAACCTTTTAGTTATGTTGGCATCGTGGAAGGAAGAAGTAAATAGGTACGTGTTCTTGTCGGCGCTAGTGCGCTAGTGCACTACATTTAGCGCGATGGATATAGATCCCTCGCCTCCCGTGCCACCATCCCCGAGCCCCCCTGACCCTGACCCTTCTGTTACCCCCTCCCCTGTTCATTCTCCAGTCCCCCCTCGCCCCAGGCTTTACCCGGACGGATCTCAACAGGGCAGCTACACTGTTTATTTTCGTCCAAAGGCAGGAGTGAATTCAAAGCGATTAAACATACTGCAAATTTCTAAAGACCTGACGAAGGGGTACAAGGCCGTGACCGAAATTTCCAAGGTCCGACCTAACAAGCTCCGTGTCGTGGTCAGTGATCTGACACAGGCCAATGCTATCGCTTGCTCTGAGCTCTTCACACGCGAGTATCGCGTTTACATACCCGCACGAGACGTGGAGATCGACGGTGTCATAACCGATTCGAGTCTGTCTGTCGAGTGTATCCTAAAAAACGCAACCGGTTGCTTCAAAAATACCGAAACACAGGCGAAGATTTTGGATTGTAAGCAATTACGGTCCATGTCTCTCGTCGGCGGTAAAAAAGTTTACACTCCGTCAGACTCGTTTCGCGTTACGTTTGCCGGATCTGCACTCCCTAGCCACGTCTCGATCGACCGGGTTCGTCTGCCTGTGCGATTGTATGTACCCCGTGTTATGAATTGCACCAATTGCAAGCAGTTAGGCCACACAGCCGCCTACTGCTGCAATAAGGCACGATGTAGAAAGTGTGGGGAGACTCATGCGGAAGATTCTTGCAGTGTTAATGCTGAAAAATGTATTCACTGTTGGGAAAACCAGCATGAGCTCTCCACATGCCTGGTGTACATGCAGCGCAGAGATAAAATCAAGCGGTCACTTAAGGAGCGTTCAAAGCGTTCTTATGCTGAGATGCTGAAGAAGACCGTGACCACTTCTACCATAACATCGAACCCCTTTGATCTGTTGTCCTCTGATGAAACCGATTCTGACGATTCATCAGCGGGAACATCTTATGCCAATCCTGGGGAGTCTAGGAAGAGGAAAAATGTTTCTTCTCCTAAACTTCCCCGTAGAGGTCCTAAGATTTCCCAAAGTGTAATGAAAAGTACGAACAAACCAAACAGTGCTGCGGAAAAACCGAAGCAAACTCCTCCTGGGCTTGCAAATTTAAAGTCCCAGAAGGAGTTCCCAGCACTGCCCGGAACATCTAAAACCCCAGCTGTTCCTTTTGCACATCCAGTTGATGAAACAAACTCCGGATTAGTGAAATTTTCTGACATTGTGGACTGGATTTTTGAAAATTTCAATGTACCCGATCCAATTAAAATTTTTCTTACAGCATTCCTCCCAACAGTTAGATCATTTTTGAAGCAGTTGACTGCCCAACGGCCCCTCCTTGCAGCGATTGTATCCTTCGATGCCTAATTCAACTGCGTATATGAAGGATTCTATCTCTGTCTTACAGTGGAATTGTAGAAGTTTTTTACCAAAAATTGATTCGTTTAAAGTTTTGATAAATAAAAACAAATGCGATGCATTTTCCCTTTGTGAAACTTGGCTTACTTCAAATATTGATCTCAACTTCCATGATTTTAATATTATTCGCCTTGATCGAGACACCCCATATGGAGGAGTACTTTTAGGGATTAAAAAGTGCTATTCTTTCTATCGTATTAACCTCCCCTCGATTCCAGGCATCGAAGTTGTCGCATGTCAAATGACAATACAAGGTAAAGAGCTTTGTATTGCCTCAATATATATTCCTCCCAGAGCACAGGTTGGGCAACGGCTGCTCTTCGATTTAATAGAACTTCTTCCCTCGCCACGTTTGATTTTGGGAGACTTCAACTCTCATGGTGTGGCTTGGGGTTCCCCTTACAATGGTAACCGCTCCTCATTAATCTATAACCTTTGCGATGACTTCGACATGACTATTTTAAACAACGGTGAAATGACACGTATCCCGAAGCCTCCAGCATGCCCAAGCGCTTTGGATCTATCCTTATGTTCGACGTCGCTCGTCGGTTGGATTGCACATGGAAGGTAATCCTCGATCCTCACGGTAGCGACCACCTGCCTATTCTTATTTCAATTACAAACGGGTCAACTCGCATGCGACCAATTGACATTCCGTATGACCTCACACGGAATGTCGATTGGAAGTTATACGAGGAAATGATTTCAAAAGCGGTCGAGTCGATTCAACATCATCCACCACTTGAAGAATACAACCTCCTCGCGGGCTTGATTCTCGACGCCGCGTTGCAAGCCCAAACGAAGAAATATCCCGGCGTAACGATCAAAGAACGGCCTCCCACTCCGTCTTGGTCCCACCAAGAGTGCTCCGATGTCTACACGCAAAGATCCGACGCGTTTTTGGCCTTCCAGAAGGGAGGTATACCCGACGACTACATACGGTATTCGGAGCTTATTACCAAGCTTAAAAGCCTGGCTAAAGCAAAGAAACGCGGATATTGGCGTCGGTTCGTGAACGAGACGTCGAGGGAGACATCGACGAGCACTCTTTGGAACACAGCCCGAAGAATGCGGAATCGCGTAACGGTCAACGAAAGCGAGGAGTCTTCAAGTCGGTGGATATTTGATTTTGCCAGGAAAGTATGTCCGGACTCTGTTCCTGCGCAAAACTTTGTTCGCGATACGTCTCCGGGTCACTTCGCGATAGAATCATCTTTTACGATGGCAGAATTTTCAGTTGCCCTCCTGTCCTGTAACAATAACGCGCCTGTGTTAGATAGAATCAAATTCAACTTGTTGAAGAATCTACCCGGCAATGCCAAGAGGCGCTTGTTGAACTTGTTCAATAAGTTCCTGGAGCAAAACATTGTACCGCAGGATTGGAGGCAAGTGAAGGTGATCGCCATCCAAAAACCAGGGAAACCAGCTTCTGATCACAACTCTTAAAGGCCGATTGCAATGCTATCCTGTATCCGGAAATTGATGGAAAAAATGATACTCCGTCGTTTAGACCATTGGGTCGAATCAAATGGTTTACTATCAGATACTCAATTTGGCTTCCGCCGCGCCAAAGGGACGAATGATTGTCTTGCGTTGCTTTCAACAGATATTCAGCTGGCGTATGCTCGCAAAGAACAAATGGCGTCTGCGTTCTTGGACATTAAGGGGGCTTTTGATTCCGTTTCTATTGACATTCTTTCGGGTAAACTTCACCGACAAGGATTTTCTCCAATTTTGAACAATTTTTTGCACAATTTGTTGTCCGAAAAGCACATGCATTTTACGCACGGCGATTTGGCAACTTTTCGCATTAGCTACATGGGTCTTCCCCAGGGCTCATGTTTGAGCCCCCTTCTTTACAACTTTTATGTAAATGACATCGACGAATGTCTGGCAAATTCATGCACGATAAGACAACTTGCAGACGACAGTGTAATCTCTGTTACAGGAGCCAAAGCTGCCGATTTGCAAGGACCATTGCAAGATACCTTGGACAATTTGTCTGCTTGGGCTTTACAGCTAGGTATCGAATTCTCTCCGGAGAAGACTGAGTTAGTAGTTTTTTCTAGGAAGCATGAACCTGCTCAGCTTCAAACACAATTGATGGGTAAAACGATTTCTCAGGTTTTGGTACACAAATATCTTGGTGTCTGGTTCGACTCTAAAGGCACCTGGGGTTGTCACGTGAGGTATCTGATGAAAAAATGTCAACAAAGAGTGAATTTTTTTCGTACAATAACCGGACAATGGTGGGGAGCCCACCCAGGAGACCTTATAAGGCTTTACCAAACAACGATACTGTCTGTTATTGAGTACGGGTGTTTCTGCTTCCGCTCCGCAGCAAACACACATTTGATCAAACTGGAGCGAATACAATATCGTTGTTTGCGTATCGCCTTGGGTTGCATGCAATCGACCCATACGATGAGTTTGGAGATCTTAGTTGGAGTACTACCATTGAAAAACCGCTTCTGGAGCCTGTCTTCTCGTATTCTAATCAAATGTGAGGTCTTGAACCGTCCCGTGATTGAAAATTTTGAAAGGTTAATCGAACTTTATTCTCAAACCCGTTTTATGACATTGTATTTCAATCACATGTCCCAAAATATTAACCCTTCTTCGAATATTCCAAATCGTGTCGACTTATCAAATACTTCTGATTCTACTGTGTTTTTCGATACATCTATGATAGAAGAAACTCGTGGAATCCCGGATCATTTACGCGTGCAGCAGATCCCTAAAAATTTTTCCAATAAATATCGAAACATCAACTGCGACAATATGTACTACACTGACGGATCACTTCTTGATGGGTCCACTGGCTTCGGTATCTTCAATAACAATTTAACCGTCTCCCATAAGCTCGATAATCCTGCTTCTGTTTACGTCGCAGAATTAGCTGCAATTCAGTACACCCTAGGGATTATCGAAAAAATGCCCACGGACCATTATTTCATCTTTACGGACAGTCTCAGTTCCATTGAGGCTCTCCGATTGATGAAAGATGTTAAGCACTCTCCGTATTTCCTGGGGAAAATACGTGAACATCTGAGTGCTTTATCCAAAAAATCTACTCAGATTACCTTAGCGTGGGTCCCTTCTCACTGCTCGATACCGGGTAATGAGAAAGCGGACTCTTTGGCTAAGGTGGGCGCAACAAACGGTGATATTTATGAAAGACCAATTGCCTTTAATGAATTTTTCGCATTTGTACGTCAGAATACGATCATCAGTTGGCAAAATTCTTGGACCAAGGGGGAACTGGGAAGGTGGTTACATTCCATAATCCCCAAGGTATCGACGAACCCGTGGTTCAAGGGGTTGGATGTAGGTCGGAATTTCATTCGCGTGATGTCCCGGCTTATGTCCAATCACTATAGATTTGACGCGCATCTCCGTCGTGTTGGGCTCGGGGAGAGTGGTATCTGTGCCTGTGGTGAAGGTTATCACGACATAGAGCACGTTGTTTGGTCATGCCCTGTACACCGTGACGCCAGGTCTAGGTTAATAGCTTCCCTGCAGGCCGAAGGTAGGCAGTCGGCTGTTCCTGTTCGTGATGTCTTGGCGAGCCGTGACCTATCCTACATGTCCCTTATATACGTTTTCCTGAAATCCATCCACGCCCCAGTTTAGTCCTATCCCCTTCCGCCTACATCCAACCAAACGACAAGAACACGTTAAGACCCCGGATCCGGAAACAGCAATCAGACCCGCACGATACTCTCAAGGCCCGATGGAATCAACCCAATATGCCAGTCCGTAATATCTTGGCCCAGCAGCGGAACAAATTTAATATGCTGCTTACCTATGGCAATGAAAACCATCAAACAGCAAACCTGTGCTTTTAATGCAAAATATTCTAGCTTTAAGTTAGATTTAGTTTCAGCTCGTAGTCGGCAGCGAGGATAAAAAATTTGCTTTTAGTTATTAAGATACTTTAGAAAGTAAGCTACCAGATATAATTGGCGCCGTTAAACATTGAATTGTATTTGTGCCGTGTCAAATAAACTATAGATGAAAAAAAAAATAAAACAGATATATTTTAAAAACATCTGACAACAAGAAGTTTGTGGATTGGTTCTTACACTATTGGATTGAAATCCTGTTTACACACATTGTTAAAAATAAATATGTTTCACTAAAAAGATATAATTTTGCTTAAAATCAGGTATACTTAATTATGTTCCTAGAAAGTTCCAATTCAGGAAAATGGTAATAGGCAAAATTGTTAGAAACTTGACGGAACGTTCTGACACTAAGTTTATTATTTTAGCCGGGAATAACTAAAGCATTCAATCAAGCAATAATCAAGCAACTTGTGCAATCGGATCCAGATGCCAAACGTAAACAAATTTGCTTATCAGATAATTTAATTAAAAATAACTTGAGAAGTGTTGTTTTATTAGTAAAAAGGGGGTCCATTCATTTCGAGAACGATCTCAATCCTTTTCTGATGGACTACGGCAGTAGCTCAAGTCCTTATGAAGAATATTGTGTTGTGAACTGTTGACATGTTGTTTGAAAAGACATTATTTTTTTTTTTTTTTGAGGGTAATTTTCAAAAGATTTAGTAACAAAAATGTTAGGGTCTATATTTCGGAATTGGTATAATCAATAGTATCAACCGACGGTATAAAACTGAGAGCAAAAAATCACACTGAGACCTTTCACATGCATTCATGATAAATAAACATCGGCTGTTTGTTGAATCTCTATACAATCCTAGTCCTGAAAACAAATTTTCCTCATCGAAAACAAATTTTCTATGGCTAAGTCACTTTCTGGTCAATTTTTTGCATCCTCGTAAAAGTACATACGTTGCTCGCCTAACTAGACTTGGATTGTATATTGACACATTGCCCGCTTTACTAAACTTAAAATGTAGTCATAAGACAAAAAATGGATTAAGTTCGTGAAGTAATCCTAATCTTTCACAAGCAGCAAAATTAGGTAATAGAAAATAATGTATGAATTTCTCTGAGAAATCTGAATGTTTAGATTATTGCAATCAAAACAAGCTGAGAACAATTTGACGACTCTATATCCTCTGCATAACACAACCGAATTAAAAAAGAAAGTGTTCAAATCTACAAGGAACACACCTAACCTTCCTTTTTTTCTTTTTACAAAGATGTGAAGGAAACCTAGAATTTCAATCTCGCTGCACCATCATCAAACCTGTGAGACAACGGAAAACAGATGTCACGCTTTATACATGAGACAAGGCAAATATTATATGTAAAAAAAATTTCCTTACTCAAAAATCCCTTTGTGGGAATTTCACGGCAATTCGTTCAATACTTTTTAAGTCTATTGGAAACTTATACGCCGAGAGACAGACAATCACTAATCAAAGCTAGGGTTGCCATCTGACATAGATATCTTCCCCGGAGTTGTTCAAGATTGAAAGGGGGGAGGTGTTTGCATTGGCTTACTTGTTGCAAAAGATAAAAAAAATATAGTTTCAAAGATTCTTTCTCTACAGAAAGAAAACCTTATTTGCACAAAATTGTTCTACTTTTTTTTGGTTCATATTATCCCATGTGGTCCCTCTGACCACACGTACAGGATTTGTGCTGCGGTTATTTTATCGTAAAATTTATCACAAGTCCTGGTAGAGTCCTACGAAGGACTCTACACTTTATCATATGTAACAATTTTGTAGAATTAAGTCTAAAATATTGCTATTGAGCTCTAGATCCAAATTTCCCCTTATATTCGGTTTCTGGACCATTATTATGCACTGGCTGAAGGCACCAAATTTCACAGTAATGGTTAAAAAGCTATAATTTTTCTTGGGCTACTATTTTGAGCTTTGGAGCAGCATTCTTTCGCTTTGTCGTCCAATGTTACTCAACGGTTTAAATATTATAAAGATTAATATTTTTACAAATCTTTTAGAGTTCACGTCAACCTGCATTTCTCACATGGAACATAAGGCGCAAGTCGATGTTGTATACACTGATTTCAAGGCTTCATTTGACCGTATTGACCACAAGATTCTCTTACGAAAACTTGCACGGCTTGGCGCTTCTCGAAAACTAACGAAATGGCTCAGATCTTATTTGTGCGACAGAGTCCTTCGTATGCAGATCGAGTCCTGCTTCTCGTCACAGTTCACCAACGTTCCCGGTGTTCCTCAAGGCTGCAATTTGGGACCTCTGCTGTTCATATTATTCTTTAACGACATCATCTTGCTGCCTGGAGTCGACTGCAAATTGGTGTATGCTAATGCCCTAAAATTATATGTAGCAAGTCAATCTGTTGATGATTGCTTACGTTTGCAAGCGTCGTACACAAATTACGCAACGCATAAAGGGAGAAAGGGGGGTTGAGTCTGCGTAATTTATTGTTACGTAGGGGGGGTGGGGGGTGGGGGGTAGAAGAAACAGTTACGTAACTGTGATGTTTGCTTGAAATTGAAAATTTCGGAGCGGGGTCTGGCTGATCAGCGTTACGTAATTTAAGGGGGAGGGGAGTCATGTCGAACGTTACCTATCGTTTCATAGGGGGAGAGGGGGTCTGAAAACAAGGTTTTTAGCGTTACGTAATTTGTGTACGACGCCTTACGTTACGTTTGTGTACGACACGTTTGTTGAATGGTGTCGACGAAATCGGCTTGTCCTTTGTGTTCCCAAAGTCAAGTCATGACGTTTCACCGAAAAAGTAGTCCAATACTTTTCAACTACCAAATTGATGGGAATTCCCTCAAGAAAGTGGACCAAGTTAACGACCTTGGTATTCTACTTGATGCTAAGCTCACTTTTATTCTACATCGCTCTGCTGTTATCTCGAAAGCTATACGTCAGCTAGGATTTATTACAAAAATTGCTCGAGACTTCAAAGATCCCCACTGCTTGAAAACGCTTCATTGCTCGTTGGTAAGGCCTCTAATTGAGAATTTCTCTCTAATTTGGTGCGCTCATCAGCTAGTGTAGAGTTTACGTATCAAACGTGTTGCAGAAAAGGTTTCTGCGATTTGCATTGAGGGACCTACCTTGGCGAGATCCTGTAAATCTTCCACCGACCTTCCTGACCGTTGTCATCTACTCGGCCTTGACACACTGGAACAACGAAGAAAAATTTAACAGGCTGTATTTATTGCTAAGTTAATGAACAACGAAACTGACTCCCCGAAAATGCTATCCATGTTAAATTTCCGGGCTTCACAGCGAACCCTTCGCTCAACCGGATCGCTGCAACGAAACTATCATCGTACTGTATTTGGATGCAACGAACCAACGACTGCCTGTATTCGTGCCTTCTCTGTTGTAGAAAACTTGTTCGAATTTGGAGAACCAACATTAATATTCAAAAGAAGACTCAATAATACCTCACTTTTACAATTTTGACCGCACAACATTTAATGAGACATGTCAGTTAAATTATAATAAATAAATAAATAAATAACTTTAACTCTCCCTCTTTTTAGTAAAGATAAAAAAATCAATGTCACAGAAACATACTTCGTATTTAAGGTGAAACAGTGTTGAAGCCTCAAAACTTCAAGGTTCAAAGCTGGCCATTTGTGGCTTCAACACTGTTTCGCCTTAAATAAACCATGTATACGAAATTGCCCGGTGATCAGGTTTGTTGTTTGAGAGTTCAAAATAAATAAAAATTCACTGTTGGTACATCCACACCCCCCACCTCATCCACAATCATGAGATAGATACGATCCGCTATTTTATACCTTCACGTACCGAATAAAATGGTGAACGGATAGCAAAATCTTAGATGATACAGTAATGTCGTGAAACCCTGCCTCATACCGCCAACGCTAATGAAATAAAGCTGTTATTTTTTAAAATCTGTCCATCAATCGAAAACGTCTGTAAACAAATTTTCTTAATCAACTTGTCAATGATTTACAAAAATTTAAGTGTATTATATCACCGCCTCCTGGCTACGTTACTAATATACAAGAAATCAATGACATAAAACCATATTTGATACAAATTGGAAATGTAATCAAGTTTAGGAGGTTAGTCGTCGGTCTCCGTTGTTCTATTTCCGCCACTGTTGTTGTGCCAATCACCGATGCCCGGGAAGGCGACACCATGCAGGACCCTAGCTCACGACCCGTTGATTAACGAAGCGACGCCAACGACTTTACTTCCTCATGCGATGGAAGGCGTGATCCCAGAGATTTTTCCCCTCAAAAATTCTCCCGGTGTCGGCTAGGATTGAATCTAGACCAGTTGGGTTGATTGGCCACCCCACAACCATCGACACCTATGTCGGCGTTGGGATTCGAATCCAGGTGTCGAGCGTGGTTGGCGGAGACATTACCAACCACGCTGGGTCCCGCCTTTAGATAAATGGATAAAATTTAAACGGATAAAATACCCTAAAGCTCAAAAACGTTGCCCTAACAAGATTATGCTTTTTTAACATTTCTGTAAAAATTGGTGCCTATAGTGAATGCAGAAGTCGTCAAAAGGCCGCAGAGTATTTGCTCGCCGAGCTCGTCGTTTCTACGTTGGCATACGGGAAAACTCATTTATGTCTCTAAAATAGTTAGTTAGTTTACTGGAGGCACCAAATTCACAGGAAAGGTTAAAAAGTTATTATCTTTGTTTTATTTCCAGTTTGAGCTCTGGGACAAAATTTGTGCTAACCAGTGTTGTTATCCGAAGCGAAAAATAAATACTGCAGAGATAATTGGACTACCACGTTTTTTCAGAAAATTGGGCTTATCTAACTTAACAAAATATCAAGCTTTTATGAGAAAGGCCAGATCACATCGCTAGGGACCTCAAGTTTTCAATAACAATCACAATAAAAATTTATTTACAAAATACGTTTTGCATCCTATAATAATAATAAGAACTATAAACAGTTATATAAATTCAAAAGAAACTAAAAGTACAGATTTCAACGTAAATTATCATTGAGAAATAATCACTGAATGCAGAATTTCTCATTATTTATGGATTATGAATATATTTTATATTGCAGATTTACATCAAATGTTAAGAGTATTGCTGCAAGCTAAAGCGATAACAAAGGTACGTTTTACCGCGAGGTGGATTAAATCTGGTTTTCTTTTCGACGTTTCGAATCACTAACATACTTATTACCAACGAACTAAAGGTCGATTAATACAGCAAATTTCTTGCCCGTTGTACTATTTAACAGCTCCTAAAATATGAAATCAGAAGCATTAAAATGTTCAAGCTCTCTTTACCGAGAATCAATACAAGCTCCGGAATATGAAGAGATAATCCGATTACACGATAGTCAGGATTGTTTGCGGGGTTGCGTGTTCTAAATTGGGAGTGGGAACGAGTGTCAACACGAGTATTAGCGTTGATAGCGTCGTTGCGCTTGGGGTATGATTTTCTCAAAGTCAGACAAGTATTGCGAACTAGCTATGGGAGTGGTAAGCCACTTCGTTTCATTTCTATTCAACGATTGACGATGTCGCGCTGCACTTGATGCCACCCTATATCTAGAGTTTAGCTGATGACTATGTGTCCAGCCACTACCGGAAAACTCCGAGCGTTTTATGTGGAACAAAACATTAAATCAAATTATATCTGAATCGAGTTAACTTCGTTAGAGGGTTATTGTTAGTTCGTTTGAATGTGCACGGGATCCGATGAGCCAATTGTGTGCATTTTTCGACTCAAGGAACTGTCAACCACGAATTTTGCGTTTATGAAAGTTGTCACGAATTTTGTGTATACCGACGAATATACAAACGTACATATATCGGAAAATAAAAATTTTATTGATGTAGATCTTATACGATACGTTCTCTGGAAGAAACCGCTGTAAATCGACGTAGGGCTACGTCTAACAGCAAGGGTACAATTTGTATCGCATCTCATGAAACGTTTCATATGTAGGAATTTAATCATCTATAGATAAGAAAATTTGGACCACATTTCTGACATGATAAAATAGTTATTATCCTGTTAAAAGAACAACAAATTCTTTTTTTTTCAAGCTACAAAGGTAGGGTATAAAATTATTTTTAACATCAGAGTTGCCAATGTTACAATTGAAACTGGATTCTCCCAAACGACCAACCGATGTAAGATAGAAAAAAGCGAAAACTGATTGCTTCGTTCATTTTTTATTATAAACAATTCTGGCAACCAAAAAGTATTGATTTAATTATTGGAAAATGCAATATAATTTTATACCGGTAAAGGAATATGATACTCCCTTATGAGCCAGATAGTCGCAATATTCTGATTTTTAATGAATCTTTGAGCTTATTTACCTTGCTCACTTGCATCCATGACTTTTGTCTATAACATCGTCTATAAGCAGGCCGAAAGCTGGTTATTCTGTGAAAAAGTCATCTATGAGTTCTCGCAAATAAAAAAGAACCTATGACAATTAAATGTGGAAACAAGTCTTGGTTTTTTTTTCAAATGAATAAAAAAATGGATATATCGTTTTAAGTGTAATGGAACCGCTATGATCAATAATATTGTCGATAAAGCACTCAGCTAATAAACAAAGCCTACGATATGACTATCGTTCACACTGGGCGGCTCATATCAAAAAAATATCTGCTCGAATGGGCAACAGTTTAATTCATACCATTAGCAGCTCTCCTGCACATTCTCATGTTGCATGCATGGGGAACGCTGTCTGTTCTAGCTGGAATTGAATTGAATTGCATTGTGATATTATGACTATACCGCTTGTGTACAGTCGTGGGACAAGCCAATATTTCAACGAGTCGTGTCGCCGTGCATTGAGATTGTTTAGTTCCTCTTTGGTTTAGTTGCCTTCGGGTTTGAACCCGTCCCCGGATCTATGTTCATGTATACCTACTTTTGCAAAGGCCAAATGTTTTAAGGGACGCTGGGGCAATGTAAATTAACAATTTATATGAAAATTTGACTTAATTTAATTATATTAGCCTCTACACGTAGTACTTTTACCGAAAACAGCTAAATATTTATTCGTCACAGTCGTAAATTCAGCCTATTAAACATAAACTCCAAAAATAATAAAGCAGCCGCACGGCAAGTAGTTACAGTAGTTTCGTATTGTTTTAGCAGTTTTTGTCTCTTTCTTTTTGAAGATTTTTTCGCAATTTTTTGTTTCGTTTGAAAATAGGGTCATTCCACGTCAAGTGTCCGAGGATTACCGAATGGAAATTGACTCCGGAATGCGCTGCAAGTACTCAGTAATTCTGCAAAGGGTCTTAGGAAGGTCGGTAGAGCTAACACCTTCTAGATTCCGAAAACAAGACAGCTGCAGAAACAAGAATCAACAGCATTGTCTTTTTTCACATTATCACTGCCAGACAGTGGAATCTAGAAATAGGTCATACATACATACATACATACATACACATTCCATGTCAAGTGTCCGAGGAAATGCATCGACCATCTCCGATTTTGACCAAAATTTGTGAGTCGATGTATTTTAAGCAGGAACTTATAAGTACAAAGTGTTGTACCGATTGGTGGACCCCTCGGCCAATGGGACTGCCTCCACTTTCTGCGACAATTTCCTCAAAATACACCCCCCCCCCCCTTCGATTTTAATTATGACCACACCAATGTGTTTAGCAGACGATTTTACATAGAGATCACTTATCAGCAAAAAACAAAATGTAGTGTTCCAGAGATACAGCATTTTCAAAATTTGCAAGATTTTGGATTTTATCTACGCACGAAAGCGCTTCTACATAAATTGCTGCAATCCTAATGGTATTCTAGCAGGCGTTTGTGTAATCGAAGAGTTGTTCCTTAGAGGAGCATCCGTTAATGATGTATCGCAAAAAATCCCGTTCTAGAATCATTTTCACGAATAGTTACAGGAGAGTTTTGGTTACACTTTTCACATGAATCATGAATCATGAAATCATCCTCTCTCAATTTAAAACCGTTTCCTAACAGGCAAAAGGTCATGTTTCCTGATTTAAGGTTTGCTATTATTTCAAAATTATAAACAATGTGTCTCATCACGGGTGCATTCATTTCATTCTTGAAGATGGTGTGTTTAATTGGATATTTAAAACAAATTTGTGTCTCTGGAAAACGGTATTAGTTATCACAGCAGCTTGCGCGATAAGATTTACTAGCTACTGAGGGAGCATGTATGAAAAACGTACCTTTTTTTAGTTTTTTTTATCCCCTTCCCCCTCTCCCACCGTAGCATTTCGACACAAAGTCAGACCCCTAAAGATAATTAAGTAGTATTATAACAAACTCCACCACCCCACACCCCCCCCCCCTCACCCTCACCCCACCCCAATGACTTTTTTTTGCAAATTTTATTACTAAAAACTTACATTGTATCATAAATGAATAAGACAAGACAAAGAAAACAAACAAAGTCGTGAAAAAAAAAACAATTAGAATAAATCCAAATTTTTTTATTTCATATTTGCTACGTAGCTTGGCTTTACCCCCTAGCCTTCCCCTCGTCAAATTCCGTCACAAAACTGGTAGTCGTTGCATGTTCGAGTCCCGGCTCGGGAGAAGACTGTTATTTTCAGTAGGAATCATTGTCTGCGAAGCCTGTGTCAAATAAACAGAACAGAAAAAGCCACCTCCGCTCTAATCCTGGGTAAGAAGAAGAAGAATATAGGCAGATGAATGTTATGATAGGCTTACTTGCTCTATGACGTGCTATGATATGGGCAAATTAAGATATTCAGTTATGATAACATATTTTGGATGCGTTCGGAGATTTGTTTTAACATGTGGTCTTGAATGTAAACATGCAAAATTATGAAATGAAATCTGAAATCAGCATTTTTTCACGTTATTATCAATGTCACAAGTTGGTTTCAAAATTCGAATCATGGACAAAAGTGTACATTTAACAAAAAACAGTTTGAATTTAAATACGAAAAGTGTAGCCAAACTTCTCCTGTAACCTTTCGTGGAAATGATTCTAGAGCGGGATTTTTTGCGTTACATCATTAACGGATGCTCCTCTAAGGTACATCTCTTCGATTACACAAACGCCTGCTAGGATACCATTAGGAATGCAGCAATTTATGTAGAAGCGCTTTCGTGCGTAGACAAAATCCAAAATCTTGCAATTTTGAAAATGTTGTATCTCTGGAACACTACATTATGTTTTTTGCTGATAAGTGATTCCTATGTAAAATCGTCTGCTAAACACATTGGCGTGGTCAAAATCAAAATCGAAGGGGGGGTATTTTGAGGAAATTGCAAATTAAGTTTTGAATCGAAAAAAATGCAATGTTGGCGACACTGCAGAAAAAAAAATTGATCACGCAGCTCGATTCTACATTTAAAACCCTTCAAAATGATATGTCAATATCACTTGTAGCTCTTCAGAGTCCCGAGATATTCACAAAATAAAAAAGGTGTTTTGCTAAATTCGCAAAAAGTGAAGGCAGACCCGTTGGCCGAGGGGTCCACCAATCGGTACAACACTTTGTACTTATAAATTCCGGCCCAAAATACATCGACTCACAAATTTTGGTCGGAATCGGAGATGGTCGATGCATTTTCTCGGTCACTTGACATGGAATGACCCAATATCTTTTTTGATATTTCCCATTGCTCTAGGAGAACGTTTAGATATATCTTCCCCAGCACTGATATATGCTGAATTGTCTGCGATATTCGACAAGATTAACTATACAATCCCCTTATCTAAAACAGAAAAAAAGAAGATTGTGGTGATTCGCTTTAAAGGTACACACTTAATTTATCTTGGCAAACCTTACAACAGCTAATCGTACTTGGCAATTATTTTTGTAAATGTCAGCAAAATATTTTCGATGAATATTCAGCAAATGTATCGATCTACCGTAAACCAGCAAATATTGAAATTTCGTTTGCTGATGTCCTTGAAAATTCTGCCGGAAACTTGTAAAAAATTTCGCTGAGTTTATCAACTGTTAAGTTCCCGGCAATTTAGGTCTTATTTAATAAATCATCAAATCAGCGTGAACATTTTGTCTGATATACGGCCAGTTCAGGTACACCTAAGAGCAGTCACTCAGGAGCTCTGATCGTTATGCCCTATTTTAACCGAGATTATCGTTCGCTGATGACTTGAGGATTTCCCAACTATTTTTAGACTTTTAAAATAATGTTTAGTTTTTTCAAACTTGTTTCACATTAAGTTTGTGCCATTTGAGGCATGTTTTTTTATACATAAGGAAATAAACTATAGTACAATCACCACAATGCAAGCAATGTTCAAGCGACGAAATATCATCATTCTTACATGTGAAAACAATCCTTTGAAATTTTAATTTCAGAGGGAACATAGTATCAACAGTTCTCATTTTTTCAGGTCAAAAATATTCTTAGTTTGTCTCTGATAGTAAATAACTGTCTTATATTATTTTTGCAGATATGAAAGATTGCATTATTTAAGTATAAAAGAGTTTCTAATCTGTGTTCATTTCTCTGCGTGTTTTTGTGTTTACGCCTAGGAATGTTCTACTTCCTAAAATCGAATTAAATCGTAGATTATAAGATTGTATGTAGGGGTTTTCGGGGCCGGGAAAGGTTTTTATGATAGTTTTATACCCTTCCCTCCTCTGGAAGAGAGGACTGCAGTACAAATGAAACACGGAACTCTGCATAACTCGAGAACTAATCAAGTAAATGGAACCTAATTCACATATGGCTGTTTTGGGGACAGAATATGTTTTTTATGATGATATCCCGATCAGAAGAGCATAACTAAAAAATTACAAAATTCTATCAACGCGAGATACAAATAATATATTGATGGTCTATTGATGGTCTATACATGTTTCTACGTAACTTAAGAACTAATCAAGCAAATGGAACCAAATTTGGTATGCAGCGGTTTTGGAAGACGACCTACGGACTCTACGCAGACTGCAGAGCTGACGAACTGCAGCAATGGACCGATAGAATGGAGACGACTCTTACGTACAGCAAAGGCCACTCCACGGTTTGGTAAGGTGAGGAGGGCGAAAATGTTTTATGGTGGGCACTCCTCCTTATTCTCCCACGCTGAAAAGAAAGGGGGGGGAGGGGGTTGCTATACAAATATCTGCACAACTCGATTAATCGAGTAAATGAAACCAAATTTGACATGTGAAAGTTTCTGGAAAACAGTCCAGAATTGCCGAATACCATTCAGTATCTGCTTTTCCGGAATTAGAATGATACATTGAGGCCCAAGATAGCGACATCCGCTCTCTGGGAAACAGCTCGAAACAGCCAATACCACCAAATACTGGGATGATGCACCCAAATAACGACTTCCAGTTTATGGAAAACAGCTTAAAATTACCGAATATCACGTAATATGAGTATTTTCGTAATCGGAATGATGCATAGAAACCAAAAATTAATCCCAGGCCAGGCCACCATATTGTGTTCGTAGTGTTATTTTGAAAGTTATTCACATAAACATAAGTTACAAAATAGTCTAACATAGGAGTTATCGAAAAAAGAAGTTTGTTTCGAACTTATGATTTAAAATCGCTCTACAATTTGAAAATGCGTTTGATGTAACAAACAGTCTTATGTAGCTCTACGCCAACCTCGCGGTCATGGGTTTGTACACAACCTTTTCTGACCATACGATTTAGACTTATAAACAACAAGAATTGTTTGTTTTTGAAATAGAGAAACAACCAGAGATTTTTAGATAGTCTTCAAAGGGGGATCCCCTTTGAAAAAATAATTCAATTGTCAGGGATATGTGATTATTTGAGCTATTTGATTTCGCTTTTTCTTTTGATTTTGAACGTGTTCAATATTCGATTCATCATACATTTACAGACTATGAAAAAATCGTCAATCTTTGGAAAAATGTTTAGAATATTTAAATAAAGAATATTTTAGAATATTTTAGAATATTTAAATAAAGAAGAAAATGGGGGGGACGAAGTTTACCGCGTGCTTGTAACAAATAAAATAATTTTAAATAATCGCGAAATGTTTCAAATGAAAAAATCATTGAGGAATTTTATGGACAAATAAGTACCCCGGACTCCTCTATGACATAGCAGCAGATTAACACAATTGTCGTTACTCAGCAAATGTGGTAACACAACATTTACTAATGAAGTTGAATTAATTGAATTTAATGGAAATTCAAAGGGGTGACCTATTTTAGTCGCCCTTACCAGGCCCTTGGTTAAATCTCGAGCTTGGTTTGAAATGCGGAGGCTGTTTAAGTATTGTAAATTCATATAAGAACCAGTTACAAGGTCTGTCCCAGCATAACCTTAACGGAATGCCAAATACAACGATAACACCTTACCGTTCTGTGCGCTTTTATCCATGGGCGCAACTACGGGGGGGCTAGGGGGGGCTTCAGCCCCCTCTAGAAAGTGTTTAGCCCCCCCTAAAATTTTCCAGAGAATGATTGTATTCAATATAAATACATTCCATACTACTTATCAGAGCATCAAAATCAACACAAATTGAGATGTCGTCATTCATTGGCTAAGAACTAGTTCTGCACCCAGGATCGTTTCTCAAGCCTAGCTCTCTTACTCATCTTACCAGTCAGACAAGAGCTGTAGTAACTCGTGCTGTAATCAAGAAGTTGTCGCCATTTTACTCTGGGGGGTTTTGGGCTGTGTTTCACCAGTTCCTGCGCCCCTTACTTTCTGGTGCCGGTAGGGTTTGCTGAAGAGAAGTGATTTCACAGGGTTGTCGTCCGGCATCCTTACGACGTGACTGGCCCACCGCAACCTATTGTCTTTCGCTAGGTGCGCAATTGAGTTCTCTCCAAGCAGCGCTTGTAGCTAATGGTTCATGCGCTGTCGCCGTTATCCGTCGTCCGTTTGTACTCCACCGTAGATAGTCCACAGCACCTTCCGTTCAAAAACACCAAGAGGACTTCCGTAGAGGACTAGCGGTTATATCCGGGTTATGTAGTTTTTTGTATTGAAGTAGTCATGTCCGATCAGCACTGTGATTGGTGCGTACGTATGTAATGTCTGTGAAGAACGGGCCGTCGATGAGAACGTGGTCAATTGTTTTGCTGTACGTTGGTCGAGGAAAGAAGGGACTTTGGACTGCCAGCCCGTGGAAAGCTGCGAAGTTGGTGTATAGCTGGCCGTTGTCGTTCGTCACGGTTTACAGGCTGTGCGGGCCGATCACCGGCTTATATAAGTCTTTCCTTCCGTTCATGTCCCCACGGACGATCTTGATGTCTCTACGCGAGCAGCTATCGTAAAGTTTCTCCAGCTGTGCGTAGAACGTTTCTTTTTCTGCATCAGGTCTTCGTTCGTGAGGGCAGTGCACATTGGGCATAGTGTAGTTGTAGAATCAGCCTTTTATTCTCAACAAACACAACCTGTCGCTGATTGCCTGCCATTTCATCACATGACTCTGCATCCTGCACAGCACTATAAAACCGCTACCAAGCTCATTGGTAGTGCCACCGCTTTGGTGGTACTGTGCCTTGCGGTCACAAATCCACCGTACCTTCTCTCCTTTCAGGCAAAGCTCCTGGAGCGCAACGATGTCGAAGTGGCGGGATTCTAGCTGATCCAGCGGAATCCAGTCGACATCCGGGGCGTTGAGCATCTACTGTTACATGTACCGAGCTTCTAATCGTCGTCCTTATTTCGTCGGCTGGGTCATTGCCTATTGTTCAGGTTCGTTTTGAATTCTTGATTCTTCGTAGTATGTTTATTTTAGTATGCTGCCTTACTAGGGCTGCGATGCCTAGTCTCGCGACGGGGCTGCCGCCATAGGTGTAGCTGGCGAGACACCGCATTTCAAAGTTCAGTCGTTCGGTCCGGATCAGTCGCTGTTTGAGCCGCCCCTGGCCTGTGGGGTTCAGACAAGCTGCTCTCTAAGGAGAACAACTATCCTTTCCTGTCAGCATACGACCAAGTTCCCACCGGTTCACCGGTTTTCCCTTGGTTGCTCGTATCACAGTCGGTAACACGTGGAGGTAGGAATATGGCATTATGCCTTGAACCACACTGGGGTCTATTTTATTCCAGCTAGTACGGGTGTGCTGGTATATAGCACTGTTCAGCCATTTACCAAACCTGGCTCTCCTCAATATCGAATCAGTGTTGCTGAAAGAGGTTGGCGTTGACGCTGTGTTCAAGATATTCAGTACATCTTCGAAGATTCTATCCCGAAGTGATTTTTTCTGCTGTTCCGACACTATTTTAAGCGTTATTAAATAAGCATATTAAAACTCCTTTTTCTGTATTTTTTAAATTACATACATGAAAACTAGCCCCCCCTAGAAATTTTCCTTAGTTGCGCCCATGCTTTTATCATACTTTCGTGAAACTTTTTTGTATTTTCAGTAAACGGTTATGAAATCTTACGGCACAAATTTTTGTTTTTTTGATATTTTAGTTTCGTTTTGAGAAATGTGTGATATATGTATATGCAAACGCTTTTACCACGCTTGGATATGAAATTAAAAATAAAATTTAAAAGTACACTTTGTCTGTATGTACAATGTAAAAACATGTAAAAATGCCAATATCTCAGCCCCCCGATAAGATATCAAGGATCTTTTTTCATGTAAATTTTCGTCAATTAAAATTTCAGTTAAAAATTTCAGTTAAAATTTCAGTTCTTGATCAAACAATTCTTTTATATGTGTTTTGAAAAGTTTTATCTAAAAATTATGAGAAAAAATCACTATTTCATGATGTTCAATGGATTCTGTGAGTCAAATAATTGAATGCGATGCTGAACCAAACCATGCAAAACATTCTATAACAACCACACAAAAATAAAAATAAAAAATATGGAAAAATGCAGGAATCGAACAGATTTGAAAAAAGTGCAAAGGGGTGGTTTTGTAGCTTGAAAAAGTTATTTTTTCATAAATCACGTTTGGGCAACCTGAAAACGATTATCTGGAAAGTCGAAATGTTCTACAAAAATGCTAGAAATGACATTATCTTTCAATTTAGTGCTGAGCACCTTGACTTTTTCAACATTGATTTTTTTTGGGACACCCTAATGTACATATATCCTTAACCAAAGAGGTCAAATAACGTATGTTTTATGTACTGATACAAATTTTTGTTTTTACTTTTCGATAGAATTTCTGGAATAGTAACATCTTGTAATAGTAGTTTTTTATATTGTATACTTATCACAAGATTTATATTCAACACACCTACATTCAACCTACAACATCTAGTCATTATCGCACAGTGTGATTTCAATTCAATGACTATGATAAGAAACTAAATGTAATAAAAAATGTTTACTACAAACAGACGGTACATTTAGGTGTTCGAAGGCCGCTAGTACTATAGAATGTGAGATACAGAAAACATTGATTTATCTAAAACACCACGAGCGAAACCATAGTGAGGAAATGTGTGACTACAAAGCAAACTCCATCCATCTTGAAAAAGCGTAGTACCTATATGCAAACAT
Source organism: Wyeomyia smithii (assembly GCF_029784165.1). Taxonomy (NCBI): domain Eukaryota; kingdom Metazoa; phylum Arthropoda; class Insecta; order Diptera; family Culicidae; genus Wyeomyia; species Wyeomyia smithii. Next base: position 130,091,081 of record NC_073696.1, read on the forward strand.
AATATTGATACCAAACCACAAACTGGCGCCTGATTGTACGGTTGAGGTCCTGTTGACAAAATGATCTAGACGGTGCTCAAAACAACCACAGATTCTACTCGAGTGAAGCTATCAAAATGCCATTAAATGACATCATCATAAAATGTTTCCCGGAGAAGGCACTTCAAAAGGCACTTTTAAGCGTGACTGGTAGAGAAGCCTCGTTTGAGTTTACCAACATACCTACAGCAAATGAAACATAAATCTGAACTGCGGAAACATCAAAATTAAGCACATGTGTGTGAGCCAATGTGCTGCATAACTCCATCAACAGTAGAATCTCGCAACATGGTTATCCTGTCGTGTATGTTATTGTACACGTTTAGGTATTTTCCTGGATGACATAGCGATACTACATATAAGTAAATAACTCATAGCATTAACGGAATTGAAACTTTCATAGCTGAAGTGTATGATGATTCCATGGCAGTTTTAGGCTGTGAGCGAAGCGGTAAATCGGCACATTTTATTTTACGCATCCAGTTTTATTCAAGAGGTCAGTCTTGGCATACTCATCGTGTGTAACAAAGAGGCTCATATAATTTGCACAGAACACTGAAGCATGTTGAAAAAAACGGATGAGTTGATTATTTTTTTCGCGCGCTAAAAGCAAATGCACACTGTGTGAAGAAAGCAAAATACGCAACATCAGAAAGCTTGTATTGTAAAGAGTAAGCGCATAAAGCTCTCGCAGAGAGACTTACTCGATTGCAACTGATAAAATGTAGATAGCGCACATTGCTTACTCATTGATAGGGGCACTATGATGAAAATTTTAGGTGGGAAAACTTTCCTGACTGTTTCCTTAATAACCTGTTCTATAGCGCTTACGTAGGGCTCTGCGCTATGCTCACTGTGTTATGCTCACTGAGTTTTTTTACTATCACGGTGCAGGTCTATGATAAATTTAGCCCAGACACAGTAAATTTACTCAACAGCACGCAGCTCTGGCTCGCCTACTCATGTGTTTAGTTATATTCCACACTCCCTACGCGCAAAGGCATCGCTCAATAAGGTTGTGTTTTTTTTCTTGCTCATCAAAATTCCTACTTAAAAACTGATGTGATGCAATTTATGTGTTTATAAATACACAAAGATGAGTAGGGTAGGGAACGGCTTAAGCAGTAGCGCCTTTTTTAATCAGTCGAAGAAAACAGGCCTCAAACTCCTGCATTTTGATCAATATCGACAATTTCAATGATCGAAACGAAAACTTTGATTGTCTAGCTGTCTTACGAATATAAGAAATACCGTCAATCACAAAGAAATCTGTGAACAATTGCAATTGAAACAAATCGACCTATATTGCAGCCATTCAGGAGCCACTTCGGGTGCTGAAAAAAAACGCCTGCAAAACAGATGGAAACTGCTTAAAATAGGTTCGGGGTGATTGGAATAGTGTCCCTCGATTGGTAACTTTGATTGATGATTATTAAAGTTTGCTAACTTAGTTTTACAATCTGAAAATAAGTTCTGACAGAGAAAACGATAGAGAACAGATTGATATACTACTGTTTCAGTTTTACCCAACACATTCCGAGTATTTCGTCTGAATACACAGGCGGTTCCTAATGCTGCTTAGAATATGTTCCCTACCCTAAATGGACAAGACTGCAAGAGGTTATTCAAATCAACAAAGTCGGTGCTATTTATCATTCACATGTTCCAAACGGAATATTTTACTACATTAGCAATTATAACGTTATTGCCTTTGATATTTTGAATATATTTGGAGTAATTTTTCTCATGTTTTGGGTTTGCTTGTAACTCGAGTATTTGAAAATAAATTATAAGTTAATTGTTTTATGAGATTAATCACCAAAAGTAACTTGAAACATAAGATGTGAATTGGGATTTAGAACCTCAACTAAAGTTTTAGAATTTTTTCAAGGCTCTCTCAGAGGAAATTGAAAGTATGTATATGTTAGCTCTCTCCCTGTTCTTTATGTCAGTAATTTTTGTTTTGTTTATGCATTCTCAGTTCTATTCAAAATGACGTCGATACAAGGAGCCCTGTAATTGTACAATTGAACAATTCTAACAAAACTGCAAAAAAAATTAAGCAAAAAGCTCTCAGTAAACCATTGTAAAAGAAGGTAGTGAAAGACCGGCCATAGTAATGGACAAAAAACTTCGTTCTTCTTGTCTAAATTATGGTTCAAGTCCAGTAATTTAATTACCCTGATTGGCTAAATGAAAAAAAGTACATTCCAAAAGCTCATACCGGGAAAAATGAGAGATTATAGCTATTTAACCATTCCTATAAATTTCGGTGCCCCTAGCCATTACCAACACGCATCAACTTACGTGAGAGTGTCGTATAGAAATTGCTCGCTGGGTTCGTCGCTTTAACGTTTTGTTTACAAGGAACTCATTTAAGTCTCTGCAAAAAACGGTAATGGCTAGGGACACCAAATTCACAGGTATGGTTGAATAGCTATAATCTTTCATTTTTCCAGTGTCCAGTGTAACCAGTGTTATGAATCAAGATGTGTACCAGAAAGATTGTTTGAAGAAAATTTTGATTCTTCACAAACACCATGCCGATGTATGTGTTTTGGCCAGATAAAGCATCATCACATTACGGCAATAAATACAAACGTTCCTAAAACTTATTCTCAAAGAGCACATTGAGAGTATATAAGCCAATTGCATCAAATATACGAGATGTTTATATCCTCTCATTAATAGAAATTACAAACTTTGTTTAATGAATAAACTTTTGATTTACAAACAAATTTTTAGACCAGCAATGCTTTATGCTGTACCGATCTGGTCAAGTTGTTGTTTAACAAGGAAGAAAACGCTTCAAAGGATTCAGAATAATATTCTGAAAATGTCCTCCTTGGTTTGGTACACTCGAAATACATAGACTTACTGGTGTTGAAACATTGGAAGCTATGTCAAATAAATTTTTATAGCCAATAAGTTAACAATTAAGTTAGTTGTAAGTTTACTCTCCTTTTTTGACAAGTAGGTTTTAATCGCTAGGAATGATAAGTCCTAATTGCGAAAGTAAACAAATCCTAACAATTGAAATTACAATTTTTCTAACAGTGTTGAGAATTCACCATTTGTGATTGGACACACATACTCATTATTTACTAATATTTATCATAAATACTTAAACTACTAACAACCCCCCCTTATTTAAAAAAAAACTTAATTTAATCCACCTAGCGGTCAGACTCAGCCTTTCTCATTAAAACTTATTATTTGTAAAAATAGATTTACATGAATGCATAAATCCAATAAAGGTATATTCACTCTTTGAGTTCTAAAATTTTGATGTTGTAATTAAAGTATAAAATAAGAAATTTGACGTAATGTTAGTGCTTAAGAAATAGCGAAATAAAAGAAATGACTCTCAATTTCGAACAATTTAATCACGAGCGATACCGGGAACGTTCAAATAGTACGATGCCACATTTAAATTATGTTGATGCCATATATATTGATCAAAGCAGGTATAGTATTGAAGAGTCTTTGAATTTCTTTTCTTTCCAAAACTTTTGAACAGCGATTCAAATTGTTATGAAGTTTGTTATTTGTAAGTTTGAGAGATGACTCGTTTGTATGACACTAGTTATGTTCAAATAAGTCGTGTAATACATGAGATTATAGACTTTCGTTGTTTTACAAATTGAAACATAACGGTTGCTTAAATTTGATTACAATCAAATGAAAAGGTAACGTATAGGATAGCCAAACTTTGAAACCACGTGTTCAATCATAATTCATCAGTTAACCCTTATCAAGTCCGTTCATCAGGAGCGGGGGCCTAGTGTGGTTGGTAACGTCTCCGTCAACCGCGTTCGACGCCTGGGTTCGAATCCCACCGCCGACATAGGTGTCGATGGTTGTGAGGTGGCGTGATCCACTCGCAACCAACCCAACTGGTCTAGATTCAATCCTAGCCGACACCGGGAGATTTTCTGAGGCGAAAAATCTCTGGGATCACGCCTTCCATCGCATGAGGAAGTAAAGCCGTTGGCGCCGGTCCGTTAATAAACGGGTCGTGAGTTAGGGTCCTGGGTGTGGAGTCGCCTCCCTGAGCGTCGGTGATTGGCCACAACAGTGGCGGAACTAGACCGACGGAAAATAAGCGAGAATAAAAAAAAAAAAGCCCGTTCATCTGATATCAATATTGTTCAAATCGGTTGTGTAGTTTCTAAGATAATGAAGTTTCGTAATTTCCACATTTCGATACATTACAGACGAAGTTACAGTCCGATTACAGCAAAATTCAATAGGGTGTTATGAGGTTATGAGCTAGACCTTTCATTTGATACTAATTCTGTGGAAATCGGGTCAACCATCTGAGTCTTCGGAATATATTTGTTTTCATAGCTGGATTTCACATTTTTAAACATAACAATGATCCCTTTGCAAAAAAAAATCATTAGGGTCTTATGGGGCAACAAGACCTTCCATATGACACTTTTATGAGAATCGGTCCAGCCATCTCTGAGAAACATGAGTGAGATTAAATAGTCTCAAGAACACGTTTCTTTCCATAACTTCTGAACCAATGTTCAATGTTCAATCTTCATTTTTTTTTCACTTTTGAACCATATGTTCAATCATAACGAAATTTAAAAGTTAAGGGTTCTGGAGACAACCCGATCATTTGAAACCAGTTTTATTGAAATCGGTTGTGTGGTTTCTGAGATATTGATGTTTCGTGGTTTTTACATTTTGATACATAACCTCTAAACTAAAAATCCGATTACGATGAAATTCAATAGCAACCTATGGCGCAACTAGACCTTTCATTTGCAAATAATTTTATGAAAATCGGTCCTGCCATCTCTGAGAAAAGTGAGTGAGAAAAAAAAGTTGCACATACACACACATACACACATACACACATACATACATACATACAGAAAATGCTCAGTTCGTCGAAAGGGGTCGAGTGGTATATGACATTCGGCCATTGGGACCACTTTTATACCTTTGGTTTTTCCAGTGATTGCTATACCTTTCTAGGAGAAAGGCAAAAACAAACAAACTTTCCTGAACAACCATTCGACCCCATTTGTATCCAATATACACAACCCACCGGATCTGTCTCAGTTTCGTCCAATCGAAAATTTCCTGGCGATTTTATGTTCTTTGGTGTACAAAAATAACTGGATGGAGAGTAATGAACTGCAAACAATTGATTGGTACAATCAAGAAATGCATTCGAAAAGTCAACGAGAAGGCCGTACATCGCTTTAGTTGCGGCATCATTAAAAAGCTTCATCGGAAAGCCGGTTACGGACCTTTCTCAAATGTTCATTAATTTTCGATGGTTATGAATGTATTTCCATGAGAAATAAATCGGATGTTCATTAACTGCCCTCAAACGTAAAGAATCACACTGCCAAAAACGTACAACTGAGTAAAACGCAGTACCTAGACGCAGCTAGACCACTGCATTTTTTGCATTTTTTTCCTTCTCATTGATTCAATCAAAAAACAAAAATTTAAAACATACATCCATTCGAGGTAAATATAGAATAAATAAATAGTTAAATAAATTAAGTCGAAAAGACACGCATTTTACTGAGTCAAACACGTGAGCAAGGTTTCATTCAAATTAAAAATGGTAGATTAACCTCAATATCGTTTTTCATAGTTTGTCACAGTTTTGTGAATGCGCGAAAACATTGAATAAGGTAAACTTTATTTTACTGGGTACAATTGCAGTTATACAAAATAGAATTATACAAATTGTCAATTGGAACCACAACCACAGTATAATTCGCACGTATTCCCACGGCAAATCCCGGGCAACCAGAAAAGGGCGCAGGATAGGCAAATGCAGTGGCATAATAAAATAAGCTAGCAGGATGTTACTTCCGTTCGCCGCTATCATCGTTTTGTCAAGCTTGTTAGGGATAGGTCATGAAAGACGTCCGAAAGTTGGAGAAAAAGAATAAATTACTTGGGTTTCAACATTGAACTTTGGATTTTTCGATAACTCCTAATTTGTAACTTTCCTGAAAACGAGTCGTCTTTTTCGAACAGCTCCTAACAAGTAAATGTGACTTCGTAGCGACGATAGACGCACGACAAACTGAATACTGGAAAGGAATATCACTTTATATTTTCGCCATGTCTGTGTTGTTAGCAAACGACAACCGCTGCCAGCAGTCGTAATGAGGCAAAGACTTGAAAAGATTAGAAAAAAGAAAAACATTCGTGATCCAGCTCACGACTATATATTTTTGCAGCGATTTTTCCCTAATGATGGTAATGCTTCAAAGTATAATTTTGAAATCCTCGCATGGCATTAGGATGGAGGTAGTGAATGTTGTGTTTATATAACATTTACATTAACTTAATGGAGGTACACTGTGTTTTGTAAAGATCGGATTTCAGTTTTTATGCTACATGATCTATGAAAAAACCGTCGAAACATTTTCAGAATAAAAATTAACGTGCATAGTCTATTATTTTACATCCAAAGTTAATAAAACAACCTTACAAAAAAACAACTTTCTATTCGCGATGGTTAAATTGTTCATTATATTTGTGCATTTGTATTTTATTTATTATGGTCAATGATGCGCCAGTAAGAATATGTTGTCTTCAAATTCTACGAAAATTGGAAAACTATGACATTGTATTGCCTAGCCGTTCTCAAAACAATTTACTAATAATATTTTTTATAATTTATGAAATATGATAGTTTTACATTTTTGTTGTCCAATCAATATTTTTCATTCGGGAATAAGTAGTTACCGATGAAACATGTCTATTTTCATGTGTTTCCTTATTTTTATAAAAGTAGTACTGAATTTTTGATCAACTCTAGTATGGTATATGTGCATCAACACAAGCAAAATCCTTTCTAACAGAAACAGCATATAAACTGTATCGCGATTTCCCAGTTTGTATTTGCTTCTGCAAGGAAAATCTTCCGCTTGAAAACAACTAGGGCAATGAAACTGTTCGGTGTAGCTTGCTGATACGAGGTTTAGCAGCATGACATGAATATACATGAATGCAATCTGTATAGTCGTTCTCCTAAAATCAGTTATACTAGTTTAAAATAGCTCATATCGAAACTCCCGCTTGATACTGTTTCAAGTGCTTGTTGAAATAACAGAGATTTCGTCTTGAAGTTTCTCTGAACTTAGCCGTCACTATTTTAAATATAAACTGACGCATAAAATTAGCTAATGAAATTATATGTCCGAAATTCTCATCCAAGAAAGGAGAAATCGTTAAAAATAAGTATTAATCTAAACATATAAAAACGCAGTCCTGTCTGTCTGTCTGATCTATATAGGGTCGGAAACTATTGCACCGATCGGCGTGAAATTTTGTAAAAAGGGGTTTTAAAGACCGAGAATGGTTACTCAGATAGTTCGAGACCCCTCCCTCTTCCGTAAGGGAGTAAAGGGGTAAAATGCTGCACATCTTCAGAACTAATCAAGTAAATGGAAACAAATTTTGCATGTTTTGAAAGCCAAAATATTCTTCCATGAAAAAAAAAACATATCTAGGAATTAAATCTAAATAATAAGTTTTGTAGTGCTTAAGCTTTTATTTGATATATTTAAAAAATGCGCCGTAATTAGGATTGTGAGAAGATTCAATTTTTCTATAATATGTTTTTCTATCATTCCGAACCCATTGTGCGAGAAAAGAAGCTCCGTTTTGAGTCGATGTTCTTCCATTGGGCTGTAGTTTTTAGGTTCTGTTTGTTTATGCAATAATGCAATAGTTTGCAGAATTTGAGGTTTTTGGAAACAAAAATCTTGTATTCAGACACTGCTCAAATTGTAAAATAATTACTCTCGGATTGCTCTTGAAGTTACACGATGGAATGAGAGGTTATTTTTGAAGCCAACAAGAGAGTGAATGAATGTCAACAAACCCACGTGATACTTTATGTTCAACTTTTTTTAAAGGTGTCCTTTAAAAGAGTTAAATTACCAAGGAGTCGAATGTAGTTTGAAACCAAATAAATATTATATTTCATCATTAATTTTTTCTGAATTTTACTGGAGAAAGCAGCAGCTACCCAAAAAACTCTTAACTTTTGAATTTCATGAAGATTAGACATGTGGTTCAGAAGTTATTCACAGAAACGTGTTCTGGAGAGTGTTTAAACTCACTCATGCTTCTCAGAGATGGCTGGACCGATTTCCACAAAATTAGTGTCAAATGAAAGATCTAGCTGCCTCATAACACCCTATTGAATTTCACTGTAATCGGTTTGTAACTTTGTCTGTAATGTATCAAAATGTGAAAATCACGAAACTTTATTATCTTAGAAACTACACAACCGATTTGAACAATATTGGTATCAAATGAACGGGCTAGTTAAAGGATAACTGATGAAATATGATGGTTGAACACGAGGCTTAAAAGTTGTGAAAAGAATGTCATATTTGAAATAGAAAAAAAATCCTATTATAAATAATCGAATCTAAAATGATATTTAATCGAATGATATATAATCGAGTCCAACTTAAATATGAGTACAGTTACGTTTCGATCAAAAACAAATTTCGCGTCATATATTTGAAACATATTTATTTCATGTTATTTGTATGTGTTAATATGTGTTTGAATGTTATGTTTTAAATGTTAGGTATGGTTTAACTGTTGGCCACCAAAAATTCGTTATTTAGGATGAAAAATAAATCCAGCAAATGTTATCAAGGTGCTTTTTTTTCTGAAAATTGCAGTGTTCGTGTGAATCTATTTTAGCAAATAAAAAGTTTGAATGAGAAAGGCTGGTTCTCACCGATAGGGGGAATAATTTGAGTTTTTTTTTTTGTTTATACCAGAGCAACAACATAAAACGCATTCTTGGGAAATTACATTGAGTGAAACTACTAATAAGCTCGATGATTGGTTAGATGATGATAATTCAGAATTAAAATTTAGATGATGAAACATAGAGTTTTTTTGGTAGGATACCTCAGGGCCCGAAATACAACTCTAAGTCCCAATTCGTTATATCCTCGCTCAGCGAAACTTGCCATACATGCTACATGTTGATAGCTATTTGGTAAGCATCAAGGTGCCCATTTAACAGCGAAGCGAATCTCTGATAAAAAAAACATGTTAGTTTTAGTTATAGATTTAGTTTCAGCTTGTAGTCGGCAGCGAGGAAAAAAAATTTCCATTAGCTTATAAGATATTTTAGACCATAAAGCATTAGATATAATTGACTCCGTAAAACATTAAATTTTATTGTGCCGTGTCAAATGAATGTTGTGAACAAAAAAAATCCAGTTGTGTAAACATAAACAGTAATGCATGCATAAAAAAAACTGATGGACTGGAGCAAAAGTTCTCAGTTTTTTTGGTCGACCGAGCACTTTTTCAAGCCAAAATATAGGGCGGAGCACCTGCTTTATTTTGCAATCAATGAGTCAATTGGGGAATTTTCTCTCATTGGTTCAAAAATACAGATACTTCGACAAATATTTTAGTTTAAAAAAGTATTCCGCCGAGTTAAAAATCTGGAAAGCTGACAGAAAAAAAAGTGGGTTGCAAAAGTGTCCGCCTCCTCGTGGCGCAACCTGGGTAACGCTTAAAGGACTCAACAAAATTCGCTTGCTTGATGCGAATCCTATCTAAACCCCCAAGCTCCTCCAATTCCGTAGTACCTACGGCAGTGGCAATAAGTTGGCGACCTCTTATTAAATAAGTACCACATCATCACCAATATCCTTTCAAATATCCCCAAGCTACAGTAAAGATGGCTGATGACAACTGTCGGGCCCACTACAGCTATATTTCATGTAAATTGAAGTGCATAATTCATACAAATGTTGAGACTAACGTGAGTTGCTTTGAAATAGAACTGATTACTCTTGTACGATTCGTCAAACTAATAGGGTAACCGCTCCTATATTCATCTCAGTACCTATATTCATCTCATCACGCCTTTTGGATCAATTTATCGTCAAATTTTACTATATTTTCAACGTACAACTTTCAACCACTTGACAAAATCGAGAAGCAAATAGATTTACTTTCAAACATTTGTAGAAATTTGACGATAAATTGGACAAATGAGAGAAATAAGATGAATATAGGTGCAGCTGGCTGTTGAGATGAATAATGGAGCAGTTCCCCTATGTTTTCTCTAGAAATAGTTTTTGCGAGATAATGCCAAAGCTATGCAAATACTTAAATTATAAGGAAATAAACATGTTATTTTCAAAAACCTTGCCAAACGAGAATAAAATACAGCTGTACACACTACGTAGGATGTATAACATTTATCAGATAGTGAACATCATCAAAAATTAACGCCAACGTCATTGTTATGAGAGCTCCATTATCTTTTCGTTTCCAGTTTGTGCAATAACCAAATAATACGTTGCTTTTATTCAATTGTTTGCACACGCATGCAGTAGTTATTAGTAGATTCTTCAATCTTCGCTGCAAGGTATTGTAAATTAGCTTACACTACCTAGCCATCCCTTGAACCTTACATAATTAACTCTACCTAGAGTTATTACCTTTTATTTTTAAAGAAAACATTTAAAAGATGTTTTTACAATCCAAATGCAGGTTCTGCACTGGTTTACATGAACAATTTTGGTTGCTTCGATTCACTAAAAACAAAATCTGTTGTCGTTTTATTTATTCATAATGTATAGTGAGACCACCAATCTAATATTGAAAATGTTCTAATAAAAAAATAAGCGGCCTCGAGGTTTAACAACTAAATCGTCGTATGCTTAGTAGGATCGTAGGAATCACATTGATGCAACATCCAAAAATGCTAGAAACTCACATAGTCACTTTAAGCCAACTATCATTTTACTACTCGAAGACTAATAAGTTCGAAAATATATAAATATAGTATATTGAATTTACAATGATACGGTGCACGAATTTTGACACAATTTGATAAAAATTCATCGACCTTTACAGTATCGCGTGCACTGTTTCCAATTATTCAAGTAGAACAATACAGCCAGGCCATTCATAGTATTTATTGCATAACATATATATTCGAGTGTTTCGAAACAGTAATGTAACAACTGATAAGATTACTTCCATTCACAAGAGGCGGAGATTATATTGTACGAGCTTATAGCGCTTGTAGATCTTTCTTGCTGTCGCCTAACCACAAATGAAAAAATAAATTGCGGTTACTCATGGTTGAGAAATAAATGTGCAACTATTTTAAATCGATTATAAGTTTAACGGGCTACGGCTGATATTAAAACTGATGGAAAAAGCCATGTATGCACTTAAATACAAAACAGATGTTTTAAGTACGACTTAATTGATGACCTACCGTTTACTTTTTAGTGTCGTTTGTTAATCCGCTGTTGACTGAATAATCTCACAAACCAACCATTCAAAACACCAGGCGCCTCCACTTGAGAAAACACAATATGAAATCACCGCTAGTCTTCATCAAATGCGCAGATAATTGGATTGCAAAATACTTTTAAATTCTATTCACATCTCACATTGCTATATCGTTCATCATCTTGCTTGTAAAAATGTATCTAATTCCCCGTGCGAAGTAGATACGATGTTTTCCTTAGCACTATCCTTTAAACGAAATACGCTACACACATCCTTTAGTCGAAAACTTGGACGAGTCAAATCTATGAGTAGCACGTTTACATCGGAACACAGTCAACAATCTACTGGCAACGTATTCCTCGTCAGCCGGGAAAGTAAGTCCGACAAGTAATGTAGCTTCTTTCGTTGCCAACGAAAAAACTGCGCGAGAAAATTCTGCTATCTTCCTTATCACTTATCACTTTGTATACAGTGTTATTTCTTGTCTCACACCTGTGCAACCACCTACAACAAGACAGAATCTCGGCACGAGTGCCATAGGTAAAGGCACCGACAGATTGACTATTTTTCCATAATTCGTACACACCGAAAATGGATAAACCCATATATAAAAAACTCGTGGCTACCACAGCAAACACGCCGATAAACAACCGCCACTCTTGCAAGTAAGAACCGAACCCCAATTTTGTTTTTCTACCTTTACTTTTACTTAACCAGAAAAGAAGAAACAGGAAAAATCGAATATACGATGGTAGCACGCGACTGTATGTTCTAAATGTAGCTCTGCAGGGAGAGCGAAAATTGTCACCATGCTATTCGTTAGCCCCGGGTAGACACGATGAGTTCGCTAGAGAGATGAAAGAAAACTAGCGAAAATCACGTTGATGGTTTCCCACAAAAACGCGCGCGCTTTTGCTTCTTCACTTTGGTTTAGCTGTGTTCGGTTTTTCGCGACGAAGGTAACGAATGCCAACAATATAGCCCTGCTCTGCAGTGATTGGGAGTGAAATAGCATAGCAGTATGGGAAATGCGGTCTTTCCGCGCCGGCTGTGGATAGCAAACTATCAAAGTGGGCCAAAAATAACGCCGTAGTGAAGATCCCTCTCTGAATGACAAAGCTCAGCTTGTCCGACCACCCTCCCTATTATTTTGTTCACCACCTTTCTGGTCATTCAGCAGAATTTGTTAGTAATCCGACCCACTTGCATTTAAACGCCAACCATCCATCCCTCAGTACTGCCTTTAATCGCAATCTACGCTGCTGGGCACAGTTGCTCTATCGCGACCCGAGTACTGTACAATACAGTATGGTAAACGGGTGCTATTTTGTATCGGTACTAGCTATAGCAATGAAAATATATGAACTTGCACTTTGATTCAATCCCAGGCAGAGCCGGATTTACGATTCTAGGAGCCTGGGGCCGGGTCTTTTGTGAAGGCCCAAAATAAAATGAAACTGTTTTTTTTGTTCACACGCTAATATTCAAAATAAAAATAAAACAAAAAGGAAAATTTTTAGAACAACTTATTACAAGGTTTCTATGCTAAAAACTTATCATTTATATAAACAACACTCAATTCCTTTAGTACATCATTCACGTGAGTCAACAAAGTTTGGCATAATTGACAGAATCAGATGGCACGCAATGCAAATTGTTCAAAATCAAATTGTACAAATGCAATTTATATGAAATATTCTCTATATACTGAAACTGAGCAGTTCAAAAAAAAATGTCCCAGTTTTAATACATTTTTTTAATTGTCATTTTTGATTTGGCTGAAACTTTGCACAGTTTCTTTGGGCAAAAAATGCCATTTTGTGCTATTGGTTTAATTTTTTGGAACACGACTCATTTTTGAAAAGCTATTGAAAAATGTTATTTTGGGAAGGTATTGATGATTACAAATATTTTCAGAGCCAAAACTGTATGTTTGATCGGTGTGAAGTCTTCGGCCAAGTTGTAGATAATAATTTTGTCTTTCCGAAACAAATATACACTCTAAAATAATATATATTTAATTTTTTAAAAAATAAGTTTAGAAAATAATTAGAAATTAATTATCTAAAAAAGCTCGTTTTCTGAAAATCTTATTTTTTATAAAGACTCCAAAATAATTTCTAAACAATGGAGACTGCCCGATCATAGAGCCCGATTTTTTTACTTCACTTGTATGATACAGTGACGTAATCTGAAATTATTTCTGAGGCGAAAAGGGAAAAAATCTTGAGAAGCAAAAAAAATAAATTAAACATTGATTATTTTCACTTAGTTCGAACATGTCACAAACATGCCAGAAGTGGCATAAATGGTAACAAATATTCCAGGAGGGATGGTAAAGGTAAGATTCGAAATAAACATTAAAAATTAACACCAAAAAAATAAAATTCCGGATAGTCGAGTCCGACCTGTACTTAGCTACGAAAAATAATTATATTTACTCATTGAATAGTTTATAGAGTGCATTTACCAAAATCAGTGCCCTTTGTAGAAATGAAAACTTGCAAAAATTGTTGTAAGTTTGCCAAACATGTTCCTTTTTAGAATAAACAAACAAAAAAAGCGAAGCCTTGATGCTACATTCCGATTCGGAACTTGACCTTCTGTTTGTTATACACAGACTTCGCAGCCAACTCTTTAGTGTACAGGACAATTGCGGGGCTAGCGCTACGATCCTACTGACACTTATAGTCTCTCCCGAGCCGGGACTCGAACATACGACGACTGGCTTGTTAGGAGGCCTCGAGACCAGCTAGGAGGCTTTTAGAATAAACACCACGTCAATAATTTATTGAATCTGCTATTTTTTACTCTCACGTAGTTGACGAGGAGTCATGATTTTTAAAATGGATGATCTCCTGATCATTAGAGCTGCTTTCGTCAAGTTTCTTTGTGTCAACTAAATTTGTTCTTAATTCAACTATTTCATATTTTTGTCATTATTTTTTAACTGCTGAACTTATTTAGAGAGTAGCGAGTGTGCGAAGATTTTAAATATAAGTTTCACACAGCACTTGGGGAAAACGCCAACTGTCAACAGGCCATTCTAAGTTCTAGTGATGTTCAAAATTGATTACAGTTAAAATCATGTTGGTATGAGCGTATCGGCGTCTTAGGAAATTTCCAAAATTTTAAACGGTTGTGGTTTGTCATTATTAGATTTCTGTTTTGCTTGCTTATTGACACTTCGTTTTTTAAATACATTACATGTTTTATCTTTCCATCCACAACATAACTGGAAAAATTAAAAAGATTTATTTACGCTTTTATAAATTATTAAGATATTATGATAAATTATATAAATTAAAGGACAAAAGATATGTTTAATAAAGTTTAATTGACTAGCTTACTAAACTATAGCGAAGCTTAAAAATGTAATAAATTTGAAAACATAAAAAATTACTTTCTAGCACACTATACTCCTATTGGTTACATTTTTATTTTGGTTAGCTACAAACAACTCTAATGAGAAACAAGTTTAAGATACCTAATGAACATTAAAATAACGTTTGAAACGAGTTTCGTAAATGACCAGTTTTAGAATATTTCATATTGAGCCCTCTGTTGCCCAAAAAAGTCCCAGAAGGTCGTTTTTGACCAAAATATTTTTTTCGAAATAACACTAGATCTCAACGTTTTAAGTATTTTCAAGACATTTGGCATCGAAAAAAAAGTTTCGATTTTTACAATACTCTTCCTCTCTTGGTAGATTTTCGAGGGTCGAAAAATCACAACTTTGAGCGCTTTGAGGCACTCCTAAATCAGGTCCGATTAAGCTGAAATTTTGCATAGAAGGTTTTTGGGTCAATAAACAAAATATAGGGTAGAAAACATATTCTAAGCAGCTTCAGGAACCGCCTGTGTATTGAGACGAAATACACGAAGTGTGTTGGGTGAAATTCAAGCAGAAGAATATTAATCTGTTCTCTATCCTTTTCTCTGTCAGATCTCGTTTTCAGAATGTAAAACTAAGTTCGCAAATTTTAACAATAATCACTATTCCAATCATCCCGAACCTATTTTAAGCAGTTTCCATCTGTTTTGCAGGCGTTTTTTTTTCAGCATTCGAAGTGGCTCCTGAATGGCTGCAATATAGGTCGATTTGTTTCGATTATTGTTTGTACACAGATTTTTTTGTGATTAATGGTATTTCTTATATTCGTAAGACAGCAAGGCAATCAAAGTTTTCGTTCCAATCAATGAAATTGTCGATATTGATCAAAATTCAGGAGTTTAAGGTCTGTTTTCCTCGACTGATTAAAACAGGCGCCACTGCCGTTCCTTACCCTACATACGGTTTTTAAAATTCGATGATGATTTTTTTCCATACAGTCTTTGCCACCCTAACTATTTGCTTTAAAATATGTTACCTGGATTGAAATTACACACATTCATAGAAATGCAAATGCAGAAACCTGTAAAGCAGGTATTAGACAAAGCAAATATTTGCTGTTTTTCAATACAAATTTTATTTTGTGCAAATAAAAATTGTACCAAAAATAGCAAATATTTGCGTCGTTTAATACCTGCTTAAGTCTGCTGTTTGTGATTCAAATACCGTTGAATTTGATTTTTAACCGGACTTTTCCGGATTCCGGAAACATTACCCGGTCCAGATCGCTCCGGTCTGGTCCGGTCCGGAAATCGGACATTGAAGCCGGAAAAACTTCGGACCGGACTCTCTGGAACATAACCATTGATATACAGTCAGGTTTTTTACGCGGTTTTTTTTTAACGGATTTTTTACGAGGTTTTTTAAGCGGATTTTTAAATTAACGCGGTTTTTTTACACGGATTTTTCAATAAATGCGTTTTTTACGCGGTTTTTTACGTCGTAAGGCACTAATTTAAAAAAAATCACAGGTTTTCGAGTTAACGCGGGTCGGGAATCAAAAACTTTTGAGTATTTATTGAGTAAAAGACTTAGTCAATCGCGAATTAACGCGGATTTTTGAAATAAAGCATTTTTTCTACGCGCATTTTCGACCTAACGCCGATATTTACACGATTTTTCAAAGAGGTATGTATCCCACGCGTAAAAAAAAAACCTGACAGTAAACGAAAAAATGAAAAGGGGCGCCAAAATAAAATAAGTTTTCGCCTGCAGCTCGAATCAGTCTTGACTTGACCCTTGGAATGTTGGAATGTTGTTGAAATTTGGAAGTAGCCGCCATATGAGAGGGAGGCCGAAAGTTGGAGAAGGTAAATTCCGGGCGGTGGACCCGACCGCGGGCATTTCTTTTAAGTAGCGCATCCACTAGCGCGACAAAGCGTAACTGGGCGTCGGTTTCATGCTTCTAAGGGGGCCAAATAAAGCGTGTCATTAGGTGGAGGCCCATTACTGACTGTCTGCGTATTAAGGATAATGTGCAGATTCTTCAAACACTGCCTTGTCAACGTGTAACACGACAAACGATAAAACCAACGAAGTAAAGGAGGAGTTCAACGAGCTCCTCTAGAAAGATCGTCATAGAAAATATGAACGCGCAAATCGCTATTTTGCACGTCAAACGACGATTATCTCGTGGTAGGCGAAATTCGGGCCGGGCTGTCCGAGATCTCGAGATCGAAAAGACAGATACGTCTCTACAGCCAGAGGCTATCAGCGGAAGTAGAGTGCCTGTAAATAACTATAGTGGCGCCGCGTCATCCAAAGTAACGCTTGGAAGCTACGTATCCGCAAGGTTACAGAGTCTGCTTCGATAAGCGGGTGGTCGTGGGTTCGAATCTTAGTAGAATCAGGCCATTTGGTTGTCAAAGCATAGGTTTATTCTCAAACCCAGGCTCCCCACCACATACCCTTCCTTCAATCTGAATTCTATAATACCTCTGTTGACTCTCTTCCTGACAAAAATAGGTCCCGATTATAATAAAACTGGTCTGAGAAACGTATGAAAGTTCTCTCCAGGGAATTGTAATTAGGCGATATTGTTAGGATGGCCAGATGTTCGGTGTAGTAGAGCAGTAAACTTGAAACGGAAAGGTAAAACTTACACACAAGCACGGATATGAATGATAAGCTTTTCACCTACTTCAATAGTGATACTGCCTATAATATGAAGTGAGGAGTACAGAAAAAACCCGGGCCCACAATAGATCTGATGTCTGGTCGCAGTGATGAGTCAGCACAGAAATAATAACGCTGGTAAAACTGAACATCCTGTTTCTTTTCCCCGCACGAGTTTAATAGGTTGTTTGTCAATTGGAATAACACTGACACATAAATTTCATCCAATTTGTGGAATAACACTGACAGATAATTTTAATCCAATTTGAAATGGCGCGAGTGGGTGGATTGACACTGAGTGTCTACAAAGATGACTAGAACAAGATACCTGACTCTTGCAGAATTCATCGGACATGATTGTCGCTGCGAGTGAGCAAAAGTCGAACTAATTTTTACACTGTTAATATGATGTATACTTAACGTCAAAATCAACTGGCGACAAGGCCAAGACATGGCCAAGAAAGGTGAAACAATTTTTTCAGTATCCATGTGGACTGTACGGTGCTGCCATCCGAAAATGATAATAATGTGTACGAATTTTTAGTTCTCAAACATGAAACTTTCCAGAAGAATCAAGAATAATCGGCGCATCATTTAAAATTGAGCGTACCATCAGAAATTCCTGATAACAGTTATGAGCACGCTCTACAGCCAAGTTTTCCACTCTTGCCGAAGTTAATAAAGCAAAAATCGGGTGCCCCGGTGAACCTGACCATATGCACAATGGTGCTGAAACCTGGCTTGCGACATATCAAACTTTAAGTTTTGGTAGAATGGGACCTGAAAATAAATATAACCCCTCAATATAAACACACTTTTCTTTCGTACTTTGAATGTGCAAAAATAATGGCAATAGTATTAAGTGCAAAAAATGACAATATCATTAATCTGCATGTTATCTTAAGCGTCGAGCTGACCAAACTGCTACACCTTTTTCATATACAATCTTGAACAGCACAACGATCGATGACGGACTATGCACGATAAATCGGTTTTGCTCATAGTGACAATTTTATGAGAATTTAAGTCATCAGATGGCAGCGCTAACCGTCGGAATTCGGTCGTATTCAAAATGTAGGAAAAATATGGGAGTTAGGTATTTTGTTCTAGTTATCTTTGGTGTCTAGAAGTGACGTAGGAAGAGACCCGGGCCTTACGCTAACTTATTAGAAGCAGTAAACCGTGTGACGCGTCAGATGCGAGAGAGAGACAGCGGGAAGCAAGAGCTGCCGAAAAGACGTCGAAAAGCCATAAGAAACGTCGTCTTCGAGGGAAACAGGAGAAAAATTGGAAGGAAGCACGAGCTATACCGGTCGAACTTTTCAAAGTCGGGAATGGCCGTATAATACAATTCACCATATTATCTTGAGGACATGATCTGAGAAGAAAATACCTACGGACTGGTTAGGAGGATTCATATGCTCGTTCTACAAGAAAAGACAAATACTCGTGTGTAAAAACTATCGATTCCGCATATAAAATTCTCTGCCGTTGCCTGTTTCATAAACTGAGGCCGTTGAACGTATTTGCAAAGCATTTGTTGAAGGCAGTTGTTGGTGTATATTAGTGTGGCTTTCAAGCGGGATGATCTACAACGGACCCAATGTTCTCCTTGACAAAGATCCTCGACAAGTTTTGAGAACACAACATGAAGTTATATCATCTGTTTATAGATTTCACAGCGCCAGGACAACGGGTGTAATTTCGGACTCGTATGTGTCATTGGATTGTCTGAAGCAAGAGGACGGGCTCTCTAACTTATTGTTTAACATGAAAGGTGTGCAGAGAAGCGACACCATCATCACGACGCCCATTATGCTTTTAGGTTTCGCGGACTACATCGGCATTATCGGTGTCAATTGTTAAACTGTGCAGGAGGCCTTTACGGCTCTCTAAAGGGAAACTGCGAGAATTGGGCTCACCATTAGCAACTGCCATGGTGGTCCTCGTGGTTCTGTGGTTAGCGATGTCGGTCGGCTAGCTCTCCCACACGGTTGTGATATCGGGTTCGATTCCCGATCGAGTCGAGGATCTTTTCGAGCTGGAAATTTTCTTGACTCAGCACTGGGGCACGGTGTATCGTTGTACTTATCCTACACATGCAAAATGTGCCAAAAACAATATCGATAACGAATTCTCTCAACTAATCTAGTTGATCGAGACCGCTATTAGCCCCTAGGCTAAGCGTGCGATATTGTTTTTTTATTAGCAACTGCCAAAACAAAGAACATTGCGGCTGGCTAAGAGCACAGCAGTCCTACGGGTATTGGTGCTGTGGTGCTGATGTATAGGGATACTTTTGAACTGGTATTATACCACTTTTTGATGAAAAAAGCCTGTTCAGAGCTGCCATTGTAATTTTGAATCAACCATACTAGATACAAGTTTGGTGAAAAATTTTGAATTAATAATTCTAATCACAAGAGTAGCAGTAGATTTATCGATTAAGTAAAGAAAATAGTATTTATTTATTTCGTCTAACTAATGTAGACTACATTCTATTACAAATAGGTTATTACAATGTTTTACTGATGTGCAATATTCCTAATAGTTAGTGCGTTTTTATTTGATTTCTAGATATTGTTGTGTCGATCAGTTTGCTGTAAAAAATTAGATGTAGAAAACTATCGCGAAGTTACTATAATATTACGCAGCTTTTTACGTGCCATAATGGCTGACGCTATAATGAAAATAATATGTTACATACCCTTTTGATAACTCTGCTAACGTCAGTTTGACTCTTCATGTATTTCGCAAGGAAAACAATAAATCTGAGAACATTAGTGTTGCCAATACTCCAGAAATCATTAAACTGCCGTAAACAGAGTGGTTCGCCAATTACGAGCACCCATTATAGCACTTTCTTTTCTATTGAAGAGTTATTTCCCTAACACGAACATCAGAAAGGAAGAGCAAATGGTTGCGAATATAATTTCTCTGGTATAAATACGACATCGATTGAGCTCTTGAATTCATTCCGGTTTCGAACGTGGGGAAGGCCAGTTGATGGCAACAAGGAGCCCCAGCCAGTGGCAACAAGGAGCTCTTCCAGCAATACGAATAGGTGGCATCTAGAAGTCCTCGGTAACATGGAGCATCCACAAATCGTCACGCCCGTCGATCGCAACAAGGAGCGATCGATGGAATCAAAAATAAGGAGACAGAAAAAGATTACCCCATGCACGTAGGCCAGTAACGGCCTGTCAGTATCTACAATATAAAAAACGTAACATCAAAGCATAAGCAAATCACGACATGCGTGAGTGATGGTTATCCAAGTTGTACTGAACGGGTGAGTCACTCACAGAGGAATCCCGCGCTGCTGATACACACCGGTATACTTGGCTGAGAATAGTATCAGCCATCGTCAATCGCCTTGTTTGTCGGTGAATGGATCAGTTAACCACCTCTGTTATCGATCGTCGTTCTACTGTTCAGATTCCCGAAGATGTCCTGCCTGAAGTGAATACGTACCAAAAACCGCACATAAAACGCAAACTACATTCTACAGAAAATACATATGGCTACTTGCTGCTGTAAAGCGCAGTAAGGGCGTTACGGATTTCCCGGCAAGTAAGTGTAGGTTCGGTAGCGACTCTCCAGGCTGCAAATTAGGAGTTCACTGAAGGCTGCGAAATTACACAAACCTTCAAAGTGCATCATTCAACAATTCAATGGCATTTGACCGTTACAGTGCACAGTGGTCCAGATCGTCGATTTAGCGGTATTTAATTTTTTGTGCAAAATTAGCTGTTGTTAGGTTAACAGTATATCTGAAAGATATTTTGTGTTTGAAAAGGCGCTTCTTTTTCGAAAATAAAAATTATGGTGGCTCTATTTTTAGCAAAAATAGCAAAACTAACTTTTTTGCTGATGAAGATACGGTTCTTTTTAGTTCAGAGGAGTTGTAGATCCATTTACTCTAAACAACTTTGCCGAAAAAAGCTAGTCTCTATCTTGCATACTTTTCGCGGTATGATGAATTTAACATAGCAAGTTAGGGTGTCGCTGAAAAATCTAGTTTTTCCGATGTAACTTTTTGGCCTTCAAACAGTTTTCAGGTCTTTTTGAGGTGCATATTTTCTCTGAATACTTGAAAGCGCTATCTCATTCACAAGAAAAGTTATTAGGTTTTTCCCTTTCAAAATACGCCTTTTTCAAATGTTTGTGTTCAGTTAAATAGCAAACACAAACTAAAACTATTGATTGCGTTTGAAAGGTCGTACTTTTCTGTATATAATATCCAAAATCTGGAGGGTGGATATTTTTCTATCTCAAATAAATCCAATTTGAACTTTGCGATTTTGTTTGGATTTCTCGATACATGTCACATGCATGCTACTATTTTTTTATTTTATTGTATTTGATCGGTCTATATCACTAAACCCATGTATCTGGCTCAGTTAAACATATAACGTATATGCCTTGTCAAATATACTATTTTTAAATAAAAAAAATAAAATCACTAAACCCAAACGTAAGATCATAATAATAAGGTGTTTTTCAATAGTTTTATGACCCATGAGAGCCGTTTTTATAGAAGTTTGCAACAATGAACAATATATTTTTATGTTCTGTTTGTGTTGTGTTTTCAGCATGGTGTGCATTACTTCAGCACTAAATGCAATATATTTTCTGATTTCTTCTGGCGTGAACGGTTTGAATTTGAATTTGTTTCGTGCTTCCTGTGCCTCGTCGTTGCACAGTTCAATTTATAGAAGCGTAAAACAAAGCAAAGCCTTGGTGCTACATTCCGATTCGGAACTTGACCTTCTGTTTATTTATACACAGACTTCGTTAAAAAACCTTTTTTAGTAAACGTAGCAGAGTTAAAACTTGCATATAATGCAATACTTTTAGTGCTGAAGTAATGAACTTTATGCTAAAACACATGTATAATATAAAAATATACTGTTGACTGTTTTATTTTATGAAAAAGGCTTTCACGAATAATCAAAGTGTTTGAAAAAACCTATTTTTTATGATCTTACGTTTGGGTTTAGTGATATAGACCGATCAAATACAAAAAAAAATAAAAAAATAGTAGCATGCATGTGACATGTATCGAGGAATCCAAACAAAACCGCAAAGTTAAAATTGGATTTATTTGAGATAGAAAAATATCCACCCTCCAGATTTTGGATATTATATACAGAAAAGTACGACCTTTCAAACGCAATCAATAGTTTTAGTTTGTGTTTGCTATTTAACTAGATACAAACATTTGAAAAGGGCGTATTTTGAAAGGCAAAAACCTAATAACTTTTCTTTTGAATGAGATAGCGCTTTCAAGTATTCAGAGAAAATATGCACCTCAAAAAGACCTGAAAACTGTTTGAAGACCAAGTTTTGATAGAATCAAAAATAAAAAAGTTACACCGGAAAAACTAGATTTTTCAGCGACACCCTAACTTGCTATATTAAATTCATCATACCGCGAAAAGTATACTAGATAGAGACTAGCTTTTTTCGGAAAAGTTGTTTAGAATAAATGGATCTACAACTCCTCTGAACTAAAAAGAACCGGATCTTTATCAGCAAAAAAGTTAAATTTGCTATTTTTGCTAAAAATGAAACCAAATAATCGAAAAAACAACGGTTTCCGCCGAATATTTTTGCTATTCTTGAAAGTTAAATGACAAGGAAACGGTAGATCGATCATTTTAATTAGTCAATATTTCGTAGATCCGATCAACCGTTATATGCTCGACAAAAAAAACCCTTTTCATCCGATTTCAATAGTTTTAGCACTAAACGATTCAACGCAACTTACCTACTTTGAAATTAGTGTCAGCGGTGCCCCGAAGGAATTTTTTCCGGAAATCCGGTTATCCGGGGGTATGTTTCGAAACTGAGAAATTTCATGAATATTTGACAATATTATTGGTACAATTACAATTGATACCTCATATGAGTAATTCGGAATCGGGATGATGTCCAGAGATTTGAAAAGGACCCTAGTGGCCATTTTGGGCCGAATACTACCCAATATGGGTATTTCGAAAATCAACTACAGACGCCATTTTGAATTTCAAGATGGTAACTTCCGGTTTCTGGAAATCAGCCAAAATTGACCAATTACTACCTTATATGAATACTTTCAGAATCGGGATGTCTAAAAACTTGAAAACGACCCTAACGGCCGTTTTGAATATCAAAATGGTAACTTCCGATTTCAGAAAGAGATTTAAAAAGGGCCAATGTTAATGTCCGGTTTCTGGGCATTATTTATATTATTTTGGTTCTTTTCCCGAAACGAAAAGTCGCCGTTTAGGAATTGAAAAAGGCCTCTATGGTCGTGTTCAGGTCTCTGGACATCGTCCCGATTTCGAAAATTCTCATATGGTGTTTGGTCAATTTTGGCTGTTTTCCGGAAACCGGAAGTCATCATCTTAAATTTCAAAATGGCATCTAGAGTTGATGTCCGGTCTCTGGACGCTATCCCGATTCCGAAAATACCCATATTCGATGGTATTAGGTCAATTTTGATTCTTTTCCAGACACCGGAAGTCACCATTTTGATATTTAAAATGACCGTTAAGGCCATTTTCAGCTCTCTGGATCGAATACCACCTCTTATAAGAACTTTCGGAATTGGGATAATGTCCGTGACCTGAGAACAACTCTAGCTGCCATTTCGAATATCAAAATAGCGACTTCTGATTTCTGGAAGAGATTCAAAAATGGCCAAATATCACCCAATATAGTTATTTCCGGAATCGGGATAATGCCTAGAGACCGGAAATCAATTTCACAAACCATTTTGAAATTCAAGGTGGTGACTTCCGGTTCGGCTGGTGTCGTTCCGAGGTCTCTGGGCAGCATCCCGGAATGAAACCGGAAGTCACCATCTTTAATTTCTAAATGGCATCTGGAGTTGATGTCTGGATTCTGTGCATTATCCCTATTCCGGAAAAACCCATATTTGATGGTATTCGGCCAATTTTGGCTCTTTTCCTGAAACCTAAACTCACCGTTTGGACGTTTTGGAAACCGGAAGTCAACATCCTAAATTTCAAATGGCATCTGGAGTTGATCTCCGGTCTCTGGGTATCATCCCGATTTCGAAAATACCCAAATTCGGTGGTATTCGGCCAATGTTGGTTCTCTTCCAGATACCGTAGTATAGTAGCAGTAGCAATTTGGAATCCAAAATGGTGGCTGGGGTCGTTTTACGGTCTCTAGATATCTTTCCGGTTCAGAAAATACCCGTATTGGATGGTATATGACTGAGTGACAACCCTGATGGCCACTAAAAGCCCCTGTGGTATCAATCTGTTCCGGAAGGAACGTTTTGGGAGCACATCAGCATAAAAAACGGATTTCCGGCAGTAAGAAAATTCTTCCAGAGCACCGTTGACGCTGACTTCCAAGAAGAGAAGTTACTGAAACTTTTGGTGCTAAAACTAAAACTATCAAAAATATTCAAGGCACATTTAGGCATGTAAGGGGTAAAAAATTCAAGTCCGTAAAATCCGCACCGGTCTCAATAATGGCTCGGGAATAATAGGTACAACACCGCAAAGTTAAAGTATCTTAACGCTAGACAACCTACTACTCTCAGGGATTTGCCGAAATGTCTCATACGGAAATGGATTTGAGTGTATATAGAATCAAGCATCAATAAATTAATATTTTTTATTAGTTATGTATGAGTACAGTTTTGAATTTTGTTTAGTGGAAGTGTAAAGAGTGATCTATTTCTACATAAAATTACAAATAAATAAAAAACTAAACTTTTTTGTTACGATAATTACATCAGTACGCAACCAGAACTTTGTTCGGATTCTTCCCTTATGGTTGTCGGAGTGGTCAGTCCATCCACTGCATTCTTTCCTGACGTCATTTTGCGAATATTGTCTACCTCTAGATCCGAGACAGATCTTACGAAACTTACAGGATGCCTAGGAATGTTGATAGCTGAGCTACCGATGATGCAAGTAGAACTTCCACTAGTTCCAACCCCAGATAACCTATCTCGTTTATTATAACTGATTTCTAGCACGGTATTGCTTTTTTTCTCGAGCAGATGACGATTTCGGCCTTCCGATTTTTCTCGTGCCAAGCTAGAAGTCCGAACACAAGAACTACTGTCTGTATTGGCGGAATGTACAGATGCAGAACCAACCTCTGAGATTGCACCTAACTCCGTAAGGTTTGTTGCCACCGGGAGCTTATATTGCACACTGGTATTAATTGTAGTGCTGTTAATGGAGGGAATTGATTCTTGTTGAATTACAAATTTATCTAGTATAGCTAGTTGAGGTTGCAGAGCTATCATAAAAGGTCGATATCCTAAGCATTCGTTAAAACTCCACCTCGTCAAATCCTTAAGACCGTTTCGTAGTTGACGACACACAACCAAAGACTTTGACCGTATAGCGGCATTTGTTATTCGACCAACAGAAGCAACATCTAGTAGTAAAACAGATATTAACAATGAAAACTCGTAGCAATTCGCTTCGGTAAAAATTTGCAACAAATAACGCATTTTTATTTCTAATTTATGTTGCTCGTGCTCAGTAATAGTATTACTTTTGGAAATGTTTTCCATGGCCCGATTGAAACTGTGTTCGATTTCTAGGTTTAGTGAGTTACACCCATCGTCTGTCCAATTAGCTATATGATCCGATTGTATACTGATGTTATCATTCATTGGTGATAAATTTGCTTCCTTGGTATCAATTAATGAAAGCTCTTTTTCATCTTTCATCACACCTTCTAAATTTTCAATCGTCAAAGCAAGTAAGGGATCAATTAACGTTTTGGAACTACCCTGAACGCCAATGGTCATTCTATCTGGTATCCTGTTCACGGATAAACTATTATAGCCGGAATCTTCGGTTCGTTGTCCAACATCTAAGGTCGACTTATTCGATACGTTTGAAGCTGGTGATTCTGGTTGATTATGATTCGAACTATTACGAATAAGATTTAACCCCAGGCAAGGCCTGGGCCAGTCTAACTCGTCATGCAAAGTCTTCAGGGCTAACACGAAGTCTTCTATCCGCGCAGCCCGATCTTTTTCTCGCGTAAGCCAACCAACAAGATGGAAATCTAGAGTGGCGCTCATTCGACCTAAATCCTCTAGCTTTTTCTGCTGTAGAAAACGCCTTGCATGCCGCTGCAAAATCACGTCAATAAAAAAATCTTCGGCACTTGATGAGTCGCTGCAATAAAGTAAGCACAGATTTATATTAGATTCAATATGTAAAATATAACCATAGACAAACAGACGAATCACGAAATTTCTTCGAGGATCAAAATAACAATCAATTCAGTGAGTTTCAGTTACGCGGGATATAAACACCCGCAATGGTGGTGGCGCTGATGCGCTTGACAGTTGACGAGTGCCGCGCTGCCAAAAACAGTAAATAAAGGGAATGGTTCCCGGTTGCCGTAAACGTAGCGTAAGTAAACTTTTGCGAAATATGTCTAGTAGCGGCCACACCAGTTAATGGGAACTACATTATTTTGGAATTTTGTATGAAATGGTAGGTCTGTTTATCTGTGATATACTTATGATTACTTTTGAAATTTTATTATACTTATTAGAAAGATTACTGACCCGATTCGTGTTTTGGAGTACAGAAGTGTTTTGAAGTACAAGCATCAAAATTTGACTTGTTTGACGTTTTGAGAAAGCATGTTTAAAATTTGAACTGTTTGCCGCCATCAAAGTTTAAAAGAAGTATCAGAAATGCGTCATTTTTTCATGTTTTAAGGACAATTCAATAACAACTTAACCCTAGACAACTGGTCTTCTTTGATTTTTGTTTACTTGGAGAAGTTGACAGATCGCGATGTTTCAATAAGCTTCGGTTTGCAAACCAACAGTTTTGGTTCGTTTAAACGATCGTAGTTCATTTTTCGAAACGGTCCATATAAATGACGACCGCGCATCCCTAATATTCACTGACAAGGCGTCACTACGTTCATCTGACCAGTAAAACTATACAAGTAACTCGTTTAATCAAGAAAAAATTGCTGAAATATCGAATTCGAGGTGAATCATACAATAAACTCATCTTTCAGTACCAAGACCCCAAAATAGGGTGGCGAAAAATAACATCAATTTTCCTGATATTTTTCAGCATTCAGCACAGAAAATGCAACATAGATGAACGCAACTCGGAAATCCCAGTAAAAGTGTTCGATCGGCCTTTTACCTTACGCTGAAAAAATCCGTTTTGGCGCTGAAAAGCCGTTTGAAAAAGAATCGCGTCTCGGTTGAAATTTTTTTTTTTCTGATTGTTTTTCAGCTTTCCCTGATATTCCCAGGTTTCCCTGACCGAAAAACGAATTTATTGATATTCCAGGTTTTCGACACCCTTAAAAGCTGAATCTCAAAGAACTCAAACCCACGACTACCAGCTTGTGGGACCCTCTAGTATTGTTTTGTTGTCACTTAACCCCCGTGCTACAACTACAACATTATTCTCTAAACTGCAACGTATAATTTAATACTTACTTCTCCTTTGGAGTATTTGGCACACTTTTCTTTCTTTTTTGTACTAACGTGGTATCTACGTTGGCGCTGGTTGAGCTGTTGAAGATTATGTTTTTCTCCTTGTTAACTATAGTTGCATTATTTACCGTTTCACTGGATTTAGGTGTGACGGTAGTGGAGAAACTTCTGCCTCGAGTCATACTACTGCCAAGGATAAGGCTCAGATCTTCCACATTCGGAGCAACGGATGGTCCTGATGTGTTCATACCGAATTTACTGCCGAATACGTAGGAGGATCGCGGCGACTCAACATCATTTGGATCAATCGCGCGAAGAAAACGAACGAGATCCTTCGCCAAAGGCCAATTTTTTTGTTCTAAAGCCGTGTCTAATAATAATGTAGCGTACTGGCGACTTACTGCTGACGGTTCAAGATTCTGAAGGATAATCAAATAGCTGGCGGCTGTTTGAAGTTGTTTCGAGTTCATACACTGTTGAAATAACTCTTTTGGTTTTCCCGCGCTTGAAAACAGATAAGGCCATAGAGCGATTTCAGTTTTCCTAGCACACTGAACCACGGTTTCAAGATACACCGGAAATTCTTGAATAAACTCTAATACACTCGGTAGAAGTGCGTCTGGGATAGGATCTTTACTTGTTGCTTCTTCCTCTAGCACTTCGTGTAGTAGAAGTTCCAACGAATGTGGAAAATATGGAAGGTGTGTACAGCATCGTGCTATTTCCCACGCATTATATCCTAAATTTCGTCGAATCAATTGTCGGAGAATTTGATGAAGGTAAACCTGACTCTGTAAAAAAAAATATTAGTCTGGCGTTAAAAATAATCAATATTCACCTTTACCGTTCTCTTCAAGGAGCAATAAGGCAAAGAAAAGTACACGTTTGAGTCACTCGTGTACAGAATCGTGTCATTTTCAGCACCGAGAATAATTGCATCTTCGAACAGGATCACAAGAGGATAGATTTTCAACGTAAATGACAACATAATTCGTTTACTCATGAAAGTATGCCTATGACTCCGTGTTCCGCTTTCTCCATTCCGAGGAAACACCGGCAACCATACACGCATTCCATGACCTCCGCAGTATAACCAAAGAGATTCTTTGATATGGGTTTTATTCGAATCTGACACCCAAATACATTCCACCGAAGATGCTAAGCATGTAGATGCGAGTTGCGAAGTTGCATTACCCATGTAATCTGTCTGTACCATAAGGACACGACCAGAAACGTTTAGAATCAATGTTTCGGACAAACTACTTTCGTAGCTAGTTTTCGTGCCCAATTCGTTTCGCAAATTCGTCATTAGCACAGATATGACACACGCCGGATGAATACACACATTCTTAATATCGTAAATATGCATTTTTTCTAACTCTGCTTGATGTTCATCGGCTTCTACCAACAAAAATATAGTGACATGACCGTCAGCTGTAAACACAATCTGAAAAATAACAAATTACTCAATACGAATGAGTTTCACAAAAATATTTAATAAGTAGTCATGTACTTACCAACTGATCTTTGAACAAATTAATCAACATAACCGGTGCGTTCATTTTGGTTATACTAGCGAAACGATTGTCTAGTTTATTCTCCTTCGAATAAATACGTAACTCATCGTGAAATCCTATTAGCGAGTAGCATCCTAGTGTAGAAAGTAAAATAAGCAAAACTGAGGTTCAATCGGTTATATGATTTTTTGTACCCATTATAACAAACTCGTTCCACCATAGCAAACCCCCGGTCACAACAAAATCTTTTTCCTGTGTTTCATTGCCAAACAACTTCCACTTCCGAGTATTGAACGAATATAATGCCACACCTGTTCTACCGGCGACTGCCACGTTAGTTCCCAAAAAATCAATAGCACTGTACTGAAATCGAGAAATATGTTCGAGCAACCATACACCATAAATAAAATTGGAATGACAACTTACCCTAACTGGCCAATTTGAAGCGGTATACGCTGTTGGGAGATTCAAAACTACCCAATGTTTGCTCTCCGATAAGATGCTATTTATCTGTACATAACTGTTGTCGTCTTCATTTCTTATTAACTCTAAGTCTACAATATATGAAAAATAACATAACTACTTCATTCAAACAATAATTTTTAGCATATATTTCACCATGCTTAGATAATCTAGTAAATGGCATGTCTTCGGAACTGCAGGAATCTTTATTGCCTTCTGTTTTGTATATATTGCAGCTATGGTAAATATTTTGCAGCACATCCCCGTGGTTGATGTATAACTTATCATCTCCTTGCAGCAAAAGATAAGAATTGTAACTCTAAAATTAATCAACAACATCACTATTTAGCTGGGAATAATAAACTTTTTTAACTCACCATACACGGATTGATTGTCAAAATACTTTTAGCAAAATCCAACTGAATGAGCAATGTTTTCGTACTTAAACTGCTACTTCGTTTCAGGTTTGGCTTATGTACAGACTCATTAACTTCTTTTGCGGTGACCCCTGATGTATTGGGACTTACAGAACCCAGCGAAGAGGAAGATCCAGATTTATTCAAACTAGTGTTAGCTTCGGTATGAATAATTGATTCATTTAATTGACGTACCATGAAAAGTTGGTATCCTTCTGTCGACCAGTCCTTGAAAAATTATATTAAAATTAAATAAAATCAAAGCAGAAAAATTTTATTTATATACATACCATACTTATAATGTTGAAAGGGTTGTTTTTTGAAAGGTCAATATGTAATCCGTAATCCCAGCCCAACGAACACATTAGTAGAGAACCAAAGGTACTCCACAGAGATATACCACCTCCACTCCAGGACACCATTATAGCGCAACCATCGGGCGTCCATTTCAACTCTCTAACGTAACCAGGTGAACCAGGAAAATCTTTAGCGCTTAGAACCAACTTATGGGATAATTCCAGTCCTCCCGTCAAATCGTCTATAACGTACATATTAGTTTGCGAATTGCGCCTGCCGAATGCAATTAAGCGATACTTGTGGTTAATCACACAGCATGTCGCATCTTCCACGTTTTGACACCAGATGCCTTGCACTTGCTGTTCAGAAAAGCAAAACAAAATAATCAATGTGATGTTATTGATTCACTTGTTACCGCCATCGGCATTATATTTTGTAGTGAACAATGATAGGTCCCAATTTGAATGCTTCACCCAGAATATAAAAATGAATCTAATCAAACAGTGCGCATACTTCTTTTTATAACATAAGGATGAATCTTATGAGACAATTAAAAATTTAAAACAAAACTATGCACGCTCATAGACTTTTAGTGTTCGCATTCCGTTTCACGCAAACGAAGTGAATTATTTATGCAGTAAATTTAAATTATCACACTCACATTAGGATCGAACTTGGTGTTTCCAGCGGTCAGAAAAGCCGCTCTTCCATCATTCAATGTAATTGCGAAACCACACAACAAGGGCGAATAGTCAATAGAGTCAACATACGTATTATCTTCCAATATTGGAACAGCTGAAACAACCACGAACAGGGTTACACTATAAAGTTGAATTAGCTTTTGCTCTACGTACCATAGCTAACTTGTTGATTGATACTGAACGGAATCCTCTTCAAATCCAAAGCGTAATCCCGTTCCTCAACACCATTCCAGTTTAGTCTAATCACGCGTCCATTTTTAGTAGCTACCATTATTTGAGAGACATTTATGCAAGAGATGCAAGAAATTGGCACATATAAAGATAACTGGTGTGTCTGAAAAGCGAGAAATAATTATTTTGTGATTTTTTTTGTAACTCTCACAAATTTACCAGTGTTAGACGCAACGAAGGAATCACCTCTTTAAGAAATAATTCAGCGCTGTCTCGTCGAAGGTTGGAGAACGGAGAATCGTTTTGATTGTAAACCCCTTTCGGCACATCGCTTACAATCAGTGTGTACATAAACAATGTACCGCTGGCTGTGACCACCAGCAGCATACTCGAGTCTGGTTTCCATTCTACAGTTGTGTTATGACCATACTTTTCTAAACAGCTCGCACTGCGTACTTTAGCCGAAATTGGAACACAGGGCTAAAGATATGAAAGAAGAAAATACCATTGGTTGTTCAACTCAATGTGTCATAAATAGCTGAGATACCTTTGTATACCAAATTGCTAAGATATCATCAGTAAGAATAGTTAACAGTATTTTTACTCTATCGCAGGCAATTTTACGAATATTCTTATAGTCACAATTAATAACTCTTGGCCATCCTACGGAAAAGTACATTCTCGCTCTTCTACTCTTATAACGCTGCAATCACTCAACAATTTTTGGAAACAATTAGGTTGTTTTGTACGAACACATATTTTGACATACTCTCACAAAGTCCTTTATGGTACGACTATTAGTCTTGAAATAATATTGTTGTTTACAACTATCGTTCTCACAAAATATAGCTTTAACTATCAAAAAATAAAAGGAGCAATATTTTAACACCCATTTTCCCTTCGATTCTGCTGAGTTGACATCATTGAACTGTTGATTGATGATGACAGTCACCTTCAGGCACGCCAGATATGTGGACATTTGTACAGCATAGAATGTATTTTGGAGGTTTTGGACTCCTCTGTTCACCTGGCAACAATACATATTCAAGTATAATTTTAAAGAGATAAGAAACATTTTTAATGTATTCTAAACTACTGTAAGAAGATTTATAGAAACTTCAATAAATAGGACGAGATAATAAGAGGCTTGATGTTCGTGCATTTACATACAAATGCGTAGATCTGGCATGCCGGGTCAATCCAGAGATGCCAGATGCTTTTAAAAAATGTCTCAACTGCTCGAAAAAACCGGCAAAATCTGCATGAAATCTCGCCAAACATGTGAAAAGGGCCCATGTGCCATATGTAAACAAGCCAAATTTTCTCGTTTTTTGATCAATACAAGCGAAATCTGCTCTTACCAATAAGATTTATTGATAAAAGAATTTACTCTTAATCAAACAATCTTATTTGTACGAGTAGATTAAGTTTGTATTCATTGAAAAACGTGAAATTGTGGCTTGTTTACATATGGCACTTGGGCCCTTTTCACATGTTCAGCGAGAAATCTGAAAAAAATCTAACCGTGCAGGCAGAAGTCTGTGAAAACTTCATGCATTTTGAGAAAGTCTGCGCAAATCTGAAGAGTTTCTAACAAAAATCTGCAGAAATTTGTAATAACTCTGGCGTTTTGCAGACAAATCTGCACATCTTGTATCCTTGGATCAACCTGAAGAAATACACTCGCAAAAATTGACACGTTCTCCAGGCGCGTTTGTATTAGTGCGATGTGTTCCATTTTTCTTTGTTAGCTGTAAGAATTTTTTGTCACCTGTGAGAACTGTTATCTAAAAGAGAGAATAAAAAACTATCGAGTTTGATTCACACTCTCACAAATTTCAATATACAGTGTAAACCGAGCCGTGTCGTAGTGTTCATGTGTTTTCGCTTGGAGAACTCTATAGATTTGACTTATAGAAAGACCAAATAAAAAGTGAGAGGGTGGTATCCAAGACACGACCGCATAGTTAACGTACACACTCAATCAGATAATAAAAGTTCGGTAATTATTATTACAATTTCGATCGGTAAGTTTGAGAAAATACAGAGTAGTTTGTAAAATTGATATAACTTCACAAATTCTCTGTATTCAACAAATAATTTTACTGAATACTGCTATACTTTCTGCTGAATTGTTCGGTGAATTAAACTTTTACCGAATATTGGTAAAAAACTACCGGACCAACTATAGCGCTGTCAAATTTTCTCTATTCGTTGTTCTCCTTCTGGTTGTCAAGTCACATTCTAGGTTCGTTTGAACATTGAAGTTCTTGCGAAAGAAAAAAAAATGGAGGACGTTTTCCAACAACTTCAGCAAGAAGATGATCGCATAGAACAAATTTTTCGTAAGTATATGATGATAAAATTTGTTGATATTTTAGGCATCAAACCATCACATTATTTGCTTCTACTTCCGAGCATCTGTTGCATTCTACGTAAATAGTTTACACCGCCATGTTAATGGACACATCCGGAAGATCCTCGGCTTTGAAACTATGAGCAGAACTGGCATTAAGTTCATGCACAGTCCATAGCAGTAAAAAACGTTTAATTGATTTTCACTCATGCACATTCGGTGCGGCGAAAGTCGATTTTTGATTTTTTTTTAGTTTTCAATAGTTAAAATTTTTAATAACTTTTGATTAAAAAAATTAATATAAATTTACGTCCTATTTCTGGTTTTCTTAAATAATTGAAGGTGAACAAGAAATAAACGTCACAGATCTTTCGGTACTGTCTTACACAACTTACAGATTTGATCGGTGGTTTTGGCAACTAATTGCATTCGCCGTTTTCACAAGTCGGACTTCCGACTTCCGAACTTTCTTCCGACTTAACAAACACATAGAACAACTGCGTGTTCACACAACATGAACTGCGGGAATGATTTCAATGTATTTGTTTTTGTAAGCCAGACTGTCAGCGCAGTGGCGGCTGAGTTGGTTGCATTGTTGCCAGAACAACAAAAATAAATATCGGAAGTGAGCCTGACTGCCAGTTCATCAGCGACGTTTTGATAATTATTATTTAAATGCACAATATATCATTATAAAACTGATCATCACCCTTTGCTTGCACAGTTCAAACAAATAAGGGCAACACGAAACAGTTAAAATGATTGTTATTAACTATGGGAAAGTTTATGGATGAGCACATCGAAAATGAAACGGTGTAAAACTGAACCGGGAACAGTTCATGTTTGTATATGATTTCCATAACCCATTCCCGGCGGAGAGTAATCAGATTTTACCTCGAAAAATGACCTTCAAACTCTTATTACTCAGCAACTGCGCGTACAATTAACACAAACTGGGTTGCGTATTGTAGATTGATCTGTTCTCAAACCGTATTTAATAGTTTAATCGTTCAAAATATCAGATTTAATTGTTAAGTTGTAATCCAAGTTCAGATGTCAGGTGGTGCCATACTGTTGAGATTATCATTTCACTACAGTCACTATGAAATGTAAATAAAAGCAATTTGCCATTCACCGGGCGCTTTATTTATATCAGTTAGTATGTAGATTGAGAATGTATCTTGATAAGCCAGCATGTATGCAATATTGCGCTTAAAGCTTTAGGTGTGAAGCTTAAAGCTGTACAACACGTGCGCGGCAGCTTAGGTGTGTGTGCTACAAGCAATAGTAGGTAGACAAGTCTAAGAAAGTGACGCACTAAAAAAATCGACCGAACTACGCAGTATCGACCAGTTTGGAGAACGTTGATTCCAATGATGATGAAGACTATCAACCTCTGCCGTCAACCGGAGCTGTGCGAAAACGGCCAAGTGCCTCTTCTCCTAAACTCCCTAGAAAGGAGCAGAAGAAGACGCATAATGATACCCCACGTGGTCCCGCCCTTGAGCAAAATGCTGAAGCGCCACCACCAGGTTTTAAGGTTGATTGCGACAAAGAATTTCCCAAACTCCCAGGGAAACGAGCTGCTCCCACAGCTAAGTTGTCTTCGGAACCAGAAATACCGTCTTCTGATGGACGTATTTCATTTAAAATGATTGTTGAATGGATATTCACCACTTTTGGTCTATCCGATGCTCTTAAAAGTATGATTTCGGCTTGGCTTCCAAAATTTGCATGTTGGGTAAGCAACTAAGCATCAAATGGCCCCTCCTCGCGTTCGTATCCTTCGATGTCTAAACCGGACAACAGAAGTGACGAATCGACAACAAGGATCATTCAATGGAACTGTCAAAGCTTGATTCCCAAACTAGATAAATTTAAACTCCTGCTTCACGATAGCAAATGATATATTTTCGCGCTATCGGAAACATGGTTATCAACTTATACACGGAAACTCTTATGGCGCAGTGCTCCTTGGTATCAAAAAATGCTACCCATTCTTCCGAATTGCTCTTCCAGCAATTGATGGTATAGGAATTGTTGCTTGCCATATAACAATTGCTGATGAGAGCCTCACTGTCGCATCAATCTACATTCCACCCAGAGCTACTATTAATCGGCTGCAGCTAACACAAATAACGGAACTGATTCCGACACCACGCCTTCTTTTGGGAGACTTCAATTCTCACGGTATGGCGTGG
Source organism: Wyeomyia smithii (assembly GCF_029784165.1). NCBI lineage: Eukaryota > Metazoa > Arthropoda > Insecta > Diptera > Culicidae > Wyeomyia > Wyeomyia smithii. The sequence continues at coordinate 130,127,005 of NC_073696.1, forward strand.
GGAGCGCCTGGAGATGATAGCCGGGCTATTCTTATTGAAAGCTTACTAGACGACTTCGATATGACCCTATTGAATATACCTGGGCTAGCTACAAGAATAGCAAGGCCTCCAGTACGAGAGAGCACTTAAGACTTATCTATGTGTTCCTCCTCAATAGCTTTGGATTGTAAATGGGAGATTATTCAAGATTCCCATGGTAGCGACCATTTGCCAATAAGTATTTCGATTATGAGCAGGCTCCAGTCTGCTACCACAGTCGAAGTAGAGTATGATCTCACCCGGAATATTGATTGGGAAAAATTCTCGAACATAATATCCCAGGGGCTCGAAACAAAAGATGAGCTTTTCTCATCCGACGAATACAACTTCCTTGCAACATTAGTTTTAGATAGCGCGTTGCAATCTCAGACGAGGCCCGCCCCTGAGAACAAGTTGAAAATTCGTCCTAACAAACAATGGTGGGACAAAGAATGCACCGAGATGAAAAAAAATTTAAAAGCAGCATACATAGCATTCAGGAAAGATCATTCCATTCAACTTTTTGATCAGTTTAGAGAGCTGGAACTGAAACAGTCTAAACTACACAAGCTGAAAATAAGATCGTACTGGCAAAATTTCATAAGCACGTTACCCAGAGATGCTTCTATGAGCTACCTCTGGAATACGGCTCGTAAAATGCGTAATAGGTCCGACAACAATGAGGCTAATGAATACTCTGAACGTTGGATATATGATTTCGCGAAAAAGGTATGCCCAGATGCTGTCCCATCACAGCAAAAATTCAGCGACACAACAGCGATTGAAGAACCATAATTTTCAATGCTGGAATTTTCAATTGCCCTCGCGTCTTGCAGGAACAAGGCTCCAGGACCGGACAGGATCAAATTTAATTTGATGAAAAACCTGCCGGATTCGGCCAAGATACGATTTCTTAAACTGTTCAATACACTTATCAGGAACAATATGGTCCCGAAAGCTTGGAGACAGGTTAAGATTATCGCTATCAAAAAGCCAGACAAACCTGCCGCAGATCATCGCTCGTACAGGCCAATTGCAATGCTCTCATGCATACGCAAATTGCTGGAAAAAATGATCCTGCGTAGGCTCGACAACTGGGCAGAATCAACTAACCAACTGTCAGAGACCCAGTTCGGCTTTCGTAGGGGCAAGGGCCCTAACGATTGCCTGGCATTGCTAGCCACAAAAGCGGAAATGGCTCTTGGCAGCAAACAACAAATGACTTCGGTTTTCTTGGATATAACAGGCGCATTTGATTTAGCTTCAATCGAAATTCTTTCCGAGAAACTGCATCAAAGAGGATTCTCCCCTATATTGACAAACTTTTTGATCAACCTGCTGTCTGAAAAGCATTTACTTTTCAACCAGGGTTCTTCAACAATTAATTTTCTTAGGATGGTAACAGGAACCACATGGGGAGCTCATCCAGAAGACTTGATACGACTCTACCAAACCACGATTCTGCCCGTAATAGAATACGGCAGCATATGCTTCAGAGGTGTCGCAGCTTCACACATGTTGAAGCTAGAGAAGATACAATACCGTTGTTTGCGTATCGCACTAGGTTGCATGCAATCGACACATACCATGTCTCTAGAGGTCATTGCGGGAGTACTACCACTCAAAGAGAGGCTTTCCGAGTTGGCTCTCCGTTTTCTCATCAGATCGGAGATAGAGAATCCAATGCTTATCGAGAACTATGAGAAATGTTTGGAAATTGTTCAAAAACCCTGTATGTCAGTATACCAGCGGTTCATGTCTATGGAGATAAACCCTTCGGCTGTTGCTCCATACCGTGAGATTTCACCATCGCTTAACAATTCTTCTGTTGTATTTGATTTGACGATGAAACATGAAATCCATGGAATCCCCGAACAACTCAGACCAACAGTTGTGCCATCAATATTTTCGGCAAAATTTGGTCACCTTCCAGAAGATAGTTCCTTCTTCACGGACGGATCTGTAATGGATGGACATTCCGGATATGGCGTTTTCAACACGGATCATCGCATATCCCGCAAATTGGCACAACCTTGCTCCATATACGTAGTTGAATTGGCTGCCATACACAATTCGCTGCGAATTATCGAGCTCAAGACACCAGGCAATTATTTCATCTTTTCGGACAGCCTCAGTTCTATCGAAGCTCTCCGGTCGATTAAACTGGTCAAGCACCCGTCCTATTTCCTCCCAGAAATTAGACGGATATTAGAAGTGCTGGTTGATCGGTCTTTCATTATCTGCTTTGTGTGGGTTCCCTCTCATTGCTCAATCCCAGGCAATGAAGAAGCTGATTTATTAGCGAAAAGGGGTGCCATAGAAGGAGATATATTTGATAGACCGATCACCTATACCGAGTATCTTCACCTGCCTCGACAAATGGCCCTGGCAAACTGGCAGGAAAGGTGGGATGAAGACGACCTTGGGCGATGGATGCACTTGATCTCGCCCAAAGTGTCTACAAAAGCTTGGTTCAAAGGGTTAGATTTAACTCGGGATTTCATTCGAGTTATTTCGCGCCTAATGTCCAATCACTATGTTGCAAACGCACACCTCTATCGAATAAACTTGGTCGATAGTAATCTGTGCGAATGTGGAGGATACGAAGACATCGACCACATAGTTTTCGTATGCCCAAAGTATCATAGAGCAAGGACCAAGCTTAAAGATTCTCTCAAAAAACAGAAAGTGACGTCTACAATTTAGGTACGGGATGTGCTTGCTAGCCGCAACCCCGCGCTTGTAATACCTATTCATGACTTTTTAAAGATATCAAATATCAAATTTGATTATCTCCTTGCTTTTTCTCCTTATTTCTCCCAACGCAACTACCCTCAAAAAGTTTCACACTAATTCTGTTCCTTTTTTCTTCTTTCTTGTGTTATTCTTTTTAGAGAAACGTGAATCATTGCTTCTTTCTGCGAGACATGATCCACCAAACTTAGGTATAAGTTTTGATTTAGAAGAGATAAGGAACCATCACACCTCAACGAATAGTATTAAGAATTGATATTTAACATAGAGAAAAAATTTAATGTTATTGTTAGTCGTAGGTTTAAATGACATGTATTTTAAAAAAAGAAAAGATGAGGGTTTTTATGCCTGTTCGAGGAGGAGCAGTCGGGATACAGGCTCTACTCAAGCTGGCTTTTCCCTACTCCAAAAGACATTCGGCCCCGTTATGCTTCGCGGTTGGGCTTCAATAAATATTAGAGTTATAAGAAAAAAGTCTAAGAAAGAGAAACACAAAATAAATGTAACAAACGCTAGACCAACACGGTCGCTTGTAATGACCTGACTAGATGATTTCGAATAAAGATAACCTTTTTAACCTGGAATTAAAACCGAGTAGTTTAATTTAGCTTTACATTCCAACACATACGGCATCACCCACCGGGAATGGGTTGATGGGGCTGATATGGATGATTTTCTTCCTTATATGCGCTTGAATTCATGTTGTAAATTATTGACAACTATCACTGAAAATATAAATGCAAAATTTTTCATTGATGATATTTTTTTTTACAAGTGTGCATAGCGAATCATATTATTTAATGTGAATTATTAGTGCATCGAGTATTTCATATGACTTTTTTAATTTCACCCGTCTGATACTTCTGAATAATAAATTCTCTAATAAGGACTCGACGATTCCGTTCAGTGTAACGACGTTTGACGTTACGTTCCCAAGCAGATCAACTCAATACATTACCTGTAGAAATCCAGCGATGCCAGCGACATTTCTTATCTAGGGACTGAATAATCTTATATTTTATCTGTACAACAATATCGCACGCTAGCCTGGGGGCTAATGCGGTCTCGATCAACTAGATTAGTTGAGAGAATTCGTTATCGATATTGTTTTCGGCACATTTTGCATGTTGTAGGATAAGTACAACGATACACCGTGCCCCAGTGCTGAGTCGAGAAAATTTCCAGCTCGAAAAGTTCCTCGACCTGATCGGGGATCGAACCCGATATCACAACCGTGTTGGAGAGCTAGCCGACTGACATCGCTAACCACAGAACCACGGGGACCACACATTTTATCTGTACATTGCATTGAATTTATATACCCCGCTGTCTGCCTCTACCGACACGTACAGAATTTTGTTGTCCCCGGTGGCGCAGCGTATTTTGCGCATCATATTGAATACTGATATATTACATACATAAGACATACGTAACACTCAGGAAGAAATCTTCCAACAAATTTGGTACAAAATGAACTACTCGAATGGTACCACACTCTGAATAAAAAAAAAACGCCAGTGTTACGTATGTCTTATGTATGTAGATATATGCTACAATGCTACTATATGAAATAAGAAGAAGAAGATAATTGAAACGGCAATTCGAGTGTGTTGCAGATCGCAAAACGACACCTACGCGTTAACCCAACACGCCTCACTGTGGGTCGACAGCAGCAATGTCGTCTTTTTGCTTGGCTGCACACAAATGAATATCGAGTTTTTCTGCACTGACAGATGACGAGTGACCAGCGGTCTATTCATACATTGCTCGATGTAATACTGTTGCCTGTGCCAGCATGTTTTTCTTCAAGACATCAGTTTTAATAACATCCCGACAGCAGAACGTAAAACTGTCTGATAGTGAAGGTGGTTACGAACTTTCCGAAAAAGCTTCACCTTCAAGACATCAAAATAGTCTAGGCTCATAGAAGCAAACGTTAGTTGACCTATTGGAACGGGGAGATTCTGTCATTTTTTGCCACTGCTATACAGTATATCACAGCAGGCAGTTGGTGTCTACTCATGCAGTCTGTGCCAGGCGTGCTTGCATGTGATAGGTACATTGTTCGTGAAAATTCGACCTTAAATATTTTATGAAATTTTCACTGTTTAACAATGAAGTGATAACGATAACTGAAGAATCATAGAATTTTCCATCATTTTATCAATCCAAAGACATATTGATTACTATGATCCATTCTGTGGTTACATCAGTAACATACATAAGACATACGTAACACTCAGGAAAAAATCTTCCAAAAAAGTTGGTACAAAATGAACTAATCAAATGGTACCACCACATACATGAGACATACGTAACACTCAGGAAGAAATCTTCCAAAAAAAAAATCTGGTACAAAATGAACTACTTGAATGGTACCACACTTTGAATAAAATTACTGTTTGAGTTGTTTTTGAAGGCAGTATACCTGCGCAGCCCTGCATTTGTCTCGTTCCTGCTCGAGAAATGCTGCATTGATTTTGAAAATAACTTTTTGACAGTTCCTTATGGGATTTTCTTTGGGGCTTGATAAAGCCGAGAAAAAGAAAATTCATTTTGTTCATTATTTGTCGAGCAGTTGGACAGTTCGAGGTACAGAGTACTATGGGGCAACGGGTACCAGAAAAAAACGCCAGTGTTACGTATGTCTTATGTATGTGGTACCACGCTCTGTATAAAATTACTGTTTGAGTTGTTTTTGAAGGCAGTGTACCTGCGCAGCCTTACATTTGTCTCGTTCCTACTCGAAAAATGTTGCATTGATTTTGTAAATAACTTTTTGACAGTTCTTTAAAGGATTTTCTTTGAAGCTCGATAAAGCCGAGAAAAAGAAAATTCATTTTGTTCATTATTTGTCGAGCAGTTGGACAGGACGAGGTACGGAGTACTATGGGGCAACGTGTACCAGAAAAACGCCAATGTTACGTATGTATACCATATACCAGCTGTCATTGTAGCGACCACGTGGTTTAGGAACGGCCCCTTATTGATACGGCCCAATAGATCTAGATCAAAGATTACAAATATTTAGGTAGTATTTACATTGCTGTTTAGGTAAATTTATAAGCGTGCACTCTTGACAGGATTCCGTTTTCATTATCCATGTGTTGTCCACTTTTCTATGCGTATGCGAGTTGTTTACTTTTTGATTTATTTGCTCTTATATGTTTTCACAGTGGAAGAAGGTAAACATTGTTTGAAAGTATTTGTATTGTTGCCACTTTAGCTGAAGAGCAGTGTATACACTGCTCTCTCTACAGCAGAGCCATCTCACTATTAGCTATCTACAGTTTACTCGTTCAGCAGGTTTCGGTCGCCTTCGTCGTCATTCGTGAGTGAGTGTTTGATTGAGTCGGGTCGTTGTGTTATACTTTCTTCTTAATAGATAATATTGTAATGTCTAATTGATTGAACATGCAATATAATTTTTTCAAGGAAAAATCTAACTAAACTAAATCCCAACTATGGTGCATTCAGTCAGAAATTCTGTGTGGGTATACCAATTTATAGAGATATATACCGTTTTATGCGTCTGCCATTAAAGAAGGCTCACCTTGATGGTGCGTATGGTTATGTTTAAAGGTGGTGAACAAACGAAAATAGTGTTAGTGGAAAGCCAGAAAAGCGGCTGATGACTGTCATTTCATGTACGCTAGTGTGTGGTGCTACTCGACACCGCCTGCTACATTACTTAGCAGCATACGAGACAGATGGCTATTATATGAGTGAAAAAATCAATCATATATATCTTCGTTAATTACGTGCTTGCGTTTCTTTTCCCTATCACTGGACCTGCTTTATACCAAGTTCAAAGTTAGTTCTTTGTAAAATGAAGTCAACTATATAAATATATTGCGTTGCAATTTCTTAACAAAAAACTGTTTTAAGTTTACTGATTAGAAAATAAAATGTGAAAGTCATTTTTGATAGCACTAGAACAGACTTAATGAATCCAGTTAAATCATAAAAAATGTTGGTAAGTACATATCTACATATCAAATAAGTAAATACGTTTAATTGAATTAATCACATATTTAATTTTGCTATGGGCAAATTAGAGAGAAAAATAAAACAATCTCACTAAAAAAAATCATTTAAAAGAACGAAAACAGAAGAATACATATCAGAGTGGGGCGTCGTCTATCGATATGGATAAAATGAAACTTTATAGCATAAAGCCAGACCCAAGTTTTCCCTGATTTTAGCGGAAGTCAATTGGTTTTCTCCCCGCTTGGGTTATTTTATTTCAAATTTATTAGAAAATTTTTGAGGGAAAAAGTACTTTTTTGCATTTTCTATTCTAGGAGCTCAAAATGGCTTAAATCATACATGTCATGGCTTCAAAAGGGAGGTTTTTTTAGGCTGAACAACTTTGTCAAAGACACCAACAAACTAGAATGTCTTTCAGAAATGCTATAGGGTTGTTCAAAATTGAGTATTCGACATGCTTTTCATGCAAATCCTGCTGACTCCGATGAACTGATAGTGCTGGCAGAATACATACTCAACTTTAAACAGCTTTAACTTTTTCAGGAACATCCTAACTCTTCAATGTCTTCGGCAAAGTTTTTGAGCATCGGCTTTAACGTAATGTGGTGCATTAATAAAGCATTACTAAGCTTTTTAGTATGAAATACTAAAGAATGTAATAAAGCAGATTTTCCCATACAAATTTGAAATGCAATGCGCTAAGCGGATACAAAACCAACCGACTTTCGGTAAGTATAGTTGGACCCCAAAAAAGGGTTCTGGAAAATCGATTGCTTTGTTCTACCCTAATATACATTGAACATTGCTTGTCTAGAGATGATCTTTTGTAACTAGACAAACCTCTGCGACCATTTCTTGATCTTATGCATACTTTTGTCTAGATTTTCCTTACATTTATCTATCTCAGTATTTGTTATTTTTTGTATTTTTAGACGTATTGCCCTATTTTCAATTGTTTGTGTTATGGTATACTTTGCAGCAGAAAATATTATATCTATTATATAAAAATTAGGAGTTCAGGTTACACAGTACCAGCACATACATAAGACATACACTCGAGAAGAAATCTTCCTAAAAAGTTGGTACAATATGAACTACTCGATTGGTACCACTCCACATACATAGGACATACGTAACACTGGCGTTTTTTTAGTACCCGTTACCCCATAGTACTCCGTACCTCGAACTGTCCGACTGCTCGATAAATACTGAACAAAATGAATTTTACCGAAGCAAGTTGAAAATTATCTAGATTAAATTCTTGGCACGCCAAAAACATCTGTAAATCGCAATGCGCTTGAAATTATGGCGACTCCGGTTCTACTTTTTCGATACAGATAATAATTAAGCTTTTTTAAAAAAAATTCTAAAAGTATTTGTTCAACATACAATAAAATCCTCAAGTATGAACACCGTTTTTTGATTTTTAAACCTCTTATTGTAAGTAGTACTCAAAAGAAATCATTTTTTGTTTGTTTTTATGAGCAATAAATTTAGCCATATGACAATCTACATATTAATAAGTTAGCGATTAGCGATGAGCTAAAGTTAATATGGGTTTGGCGTTCAGCGTTTAGTGATTATCGAGCTAAATTTTCCAACTAGCGGATTAGCGATTAGCATCGCTAAATTTTCAGTAAGTGGTGCCCACCACTGGTTTCGTGAATCTAAAGCGTGTCGAAAGGATGCGAATCTGCCTTGGAACAGGTGCATTTCCACGTAACTGATTTAGGGCATCCTTAACAGTGCGCGTCTATACCCCGTTTGGCAGCGCTCTATCATCACTTCATACCGTACCGGTCGCTGCTAAACGCGCTACAGAAATAGTAGCCGGGCCTCCGGGAAGCATCGCGCTCTCAAATTTGGCAGCCCGGTAACAGCGCTGCTAAAGGTTTATGCTGAATGAAACGTCAAACAGAGACGATAGCAACGACTGGTGTGAAAACGGGTGAGTGCGTAAAATAGCCGCGCTGTACACAGTCGCCATAACAACTTAAATAGTAGCGCACTGTTAAGGATGCCCTTAGAACTGCCATTTTACTTTCAACAACTTTGCTGAAGCCACCAAAACAAATGCACAATTTTATTTTCGTTACCATTTTTATTAGCTCCTTTTCGGATAAATGCCTTACTTTTACGGCGTCAGGTCGTTAACGACCCATAACAGAATCCTGAATACGTCTCCACGTCACTCGGTCTTGGGCTAGTCTTCTCCAATCACCCCTAACATTCGCCAATCGGGCGTCCTCATCCACACCACACATTCAATGAGTACGGGGTCTTCCACCTTTGTCGATCTCTCTGTTGAATATTGTCTCCGCTGGTCGCTCCTCCGGCAGTCGTGCCTTGTGGCCAGCCCACTGTGGTCTGCCGTATTTTATCAGCTTGATGATATCCGCATGTTGATATGCTTGGTACACCTCGTGGTTCATATTAGGGATGTTACGGATATCCACATCCGCATCCGCAAATGCGGAACATCCGCATGAAAATTGACATCCGCATTCGCATCCGCATCTGGATCATACCATGCGGATATTGAGAAAAAATATCGCTTAATAAAATTTTGTAGAAAAATTTTCCTTGGTGTATTTGCTGCCCGCTTCAATAACTTTTGCACTGAAGAGGGACAATGGGCAAGCGAAATAAGCAAAATGAAACACAAGGGATGCTACGAATATCCGTATCCGCACCCGTAGATGCGGAACATCCGCATGTAAATTGACATTCGCATCTACATCTGCATCCGTAATCACATATCCGCATCCGCATCTGCAGATGTCTGAAAATCACATCCGTAACATCCCTGGTTCATATGCCTGCGCCACACTCCATTCATCAGTTTTCTGCCAAGTATTGAACACGGGATTTTGCGCTCAAAGACTCCAAGTACTCGCCGGTCGGCCTCCATCAATCGGCCAACACTCATAACCGTAGAGTACAACCAAAATACAACAGAGGGGAAATAATTGTAATATTTAATGCTGAACTTATATAATAATGTCTCAGAGCTTAACAACTGTGCAAAGTATAACCAAACTTAGAAATGACAAACTAGAAAATAAATCAAATTAAAGGTGTTAAACCAAAATTTGAACATTCTAACCTAAATGGTTAGATGGTTTTTTAAAAATTGTTCGATAAAGTAAATCACAACTCGATTGTTGCGAATATTTTTCCTAGTGAGAGTATCACTATAAAACGATTGTAAAACCTGTTTGTACAATGCAGGTCAGCTTAACAACACATACATAAGACATACGTAACACTCAGGAAGAAATCTTCCGAAAAAGTTGGTACAAAATGAACTACTCGAATGGTACCACACTCTGGATAAAATCACTGTTTGAGTTGTTTTAGAAGGCAGTGTACCTGCGCAGCCCGTGGTCCCCGTGGTTCTGTGGTTAGCGATGTCGGTCGGCTAGCTCTCCCACACGGTTGTGATATCGGGTTCGATTCCCGATCGAGTCGAGGATCTTTTCGAGCTAGAAATTTTCTCGACTCAGCACTGGGGCACGGTGTATCGTTGTACTTATCCTACACATGCAAAAATGTGCCAAAAACAATATCGATAACGATTTCTCTCAACTAATCTAGTTTATCGAGACCGCTATTAGCCCCAAGGCTAAGCGTGCGATATTGTTGTACCTGCGCAGCCCTGCATATGTCTCGTTCCTACTCGAAAAATGATGCATTGATTTTGTAAATAACTTTTTGACAGTTCCTTATGGGGTTTTCTTTGGGGCTCGATAAAGCCGAGAAAAAGAAAATTCATTTTGTTCATTAATTATCGAGCAGTTTGACAGGACGAGGTACGGAGTACTATGGGGCAACGTGTACGAGAAAAAAAAACGCCAGTGTTCCGAGCACTGCCGTTTTCTGCATTAATTGACCAAGATTCGGCAGTAAATCCTAAGTGTGTTGATAGCAAAACCATATTATTTTTTTTTAATAAAGGGGGGGGGGGGGGTGTTGTTAGTAGTTTAAATGTTTATGATAAATATTAGTAAATAATGAGTATGTGTGTCCAATCACAAATGGCGACTTTTCAACACTGTTAGAAAAATTGTAATTTCAATTGTTAGGATTTGTTTGCTTCCGCAATTAGGACTTATCATTCGTGGGGATTTAAACCTACTTGTCAAGAAAGGGAAGTAAACTTACAACTAACTTATTTGCCAACTCATTGGCTGTAAAGAGAGCTTATCGTAGCAATTGAGGATTGCAACGATTTTTGTCGAAAATTGTTAATAGATTTATTTGACATAGCTTCTAATGTTTCAACACCAGTAAGTCTATGTAATTCGAGTGTACCAAACCAAGGAGGACGCTTCAAAACCATTTTCAGAATTTCATTCTGAATCCTTTGAAGCGTTTTCTTCCTTGTTAAACAACAACTTGACCAGATCGGTACAGCATAAAGCATTGCTGGTCTAAAAAATTGTTTGTAAATCAAAAGTTTATTCTTTAAACAAAGTTTGGAATTTTAATTAATGAGAGGATATAAACATCTCGTATATTTAATACACTTTGCTTGTATACTTTCAATGTGCTCTTTGAAAATAGGTTTTTGCAAAACCATGTTAATTGTATCGTTACGGGGTCTGTAACAAAAATTTGTCTAATCGTTTCTAACCAATAAAAAAATGTGCGCTCATTTACTTTTTCTCAAAGATCTATATTGGGTACGGTACAGAATCTGTACCAAAAAAACCTAGAAAATCTGTACGTTTCTAGATGAATCTGTACAGTTGGTAACAGCGATGGAAGATCGTGTTCTTATGCGCAGAAATAGCAGCTGTAGCTGATATATATATATAGCCTGCGTGAGAGTAGACATTGCGTAAAATCAGTACTATGCAATATTCTCTTCATCTGTTTCTCCAGCAAGAAGAGTCATAATTAGTGATATCAACATAATTTTAATGCCTGAGTCCAAACTTTGAATACAAAAACAAAATCCACATTTTCTTGGATTTCTGCTTAGAAATGATTTCCGGCATGATTTTGCTATATGTTCTCAAATTGTTATTCGAATCTAACTAAAACTTCTTCCTATACACGCGACTTTTAACCTTCTGAGAATTAAAATCAAATTATATGATTGAACTGCAATCGTAGCTTCGCATTTCAGAACTTATGCAAATACAATCATCACACTGAACAATTTTTCAGTAAGTTACTATGTTTTAACTGGTCGCCAAATAAAGAAAAAGTTCACTCCAAAAGCTCAAACCGGAAAAAATGAAAGATTATTGCCATTCAACCATTCCTATGAATTTTGGTGCCCCTAGCCATTACAAAAACGCGTCAACTTACGCGAGAGTGTCGTACAGAAGGTGCTCGCCGAGCTCGCCGCTTTAACGTTATGTTTACGAGGAAACTCATTTAAGTCTCTGAAAGAACGGTAATGGCTAGGGACACCAAAATTCACAGGAATGGTTGAACAGCTATGATCTTTCTTTTTTCCCCGTTTGAGCGTTTGGAGTGCACCTGTGTTGACCAAATAACAAAATTAAAATAATGTTCTATATCCTTGGCCTTTGTTTAAGAGGCCGTGGAGCTCTTCGTGCTTCGCAAAAGGAATCATGACGCCAAAGAGGTTAGGAACCCCTAATGTATCGTATATAGTTTCAAAAGCAGTATGGTACTAGTTAAATAAGCTGTCGGGTTTTCTAGGTCTGATCGTGTTTTTTTTTATTTAGTTCTCTAACGCATCGAACCTTAACCTGACCATTATTGCGCAATGACCCGTTGACTTTTTGTGTTAAATCTTCATATATATTATTTTTAAGTATTTTTGAATAGGTTTTTTAATCGGGATATCGATAAATTGTAAAAAAAACTCAACACTGTAAATTATGAATAATCTTAGGTACTGTTACGAAACCAGTGAACATTCATCGGTTCTCCACAGCTGCCAAATGTCTTTTCTCGAACGTTTCAGAGTGTGAAATACGAAGCCGCCAGTGTGTAATATCCATTTGCTTGCCAATATGAACAGGGTTACGTACGTTCGTTCGTTTTTGGTAGTGCGTTTCAGGAACTGCGCAAACTCCGCAATTTTCTATGGTAGGCAGCAGGATTTGACAGATATTAATTGCAAAAAAGAGAGCTCCTAATGGTGACTAAATTGAATTATGCCAGTAAAAATTGAATATTTTTTGGTCGCTGTGACGCCAGAGAACACAGTAATTATTTTATTCATAAAAAATCTAAATTGATAGTTTGAACAGATCTTAAAAGGTTGTGTTTGTTACGTTCTTCATATTTATATGTACGTTAATTTTTAATTGTTCTCGTATTGCTTTGTATTTTTGTATCAAAAAAGTTGCTTGAACACAGTTTATTTTACAACTGCCACGAAAGCACTATCATTAATCCCTTGGAGAGCTGAAATCAATGAATTCAATTAAAATTAACGATTTCCTATAACATTTTACGCATACATTTCCATTCTGCTCCTCAAAAGCGCAGTACATTGTCCAACGACAATGTTGATGCGTCGTCGGTAGCTCAGTTATATAGGTATAAACAGACAGAACCTAACCACCTGCGTCTGCTCGTTCAGTCGAGCTTCGCACAACTGTATGAAAGTTTCACAACTTCTTGTTGTAGAATCAACGTGTGTTATTCAATGTTTTGATTGAAAAGCAAATTTAGGCATGTACTTTTGGGCAACTAAAAGCTTGCAGAATAAGCTGATGTTTCTATTATAATCATTAGTATGCTTCATACCGTACATGGTTTGATCTTTTACTTTTTTATTCTATCTAAAGTAGCAATAAAAATTTATATTTCTTCGGAAATTTAAATATTGACAGAAGCTGTTTCATTCTTCCACTAAAACAAGATCTTAGTGAGCTTTCATCAGTGAATAAGAAATGTCAGACAATGAACCAAAATAAGGTTCTAAATCCGTGTTATACAACACTGCAGTGTCAAAGTTACCTAACTGCTGAATGCTACGGAATGACTGTTAGTATCACTGACATAAAGTGCTTCTAAAACACCACACACACCTCGTCAGCTCCGGTCCAGGAAAAGCTTTTTCAAAATGTTTTTCTACCATTTTCGTTCCCATCGAAAGAGATGTGATGTACATACTGTGTTGTATCACCGAACGTCGTCACGAGCCAGAATGCTTCCAAATTGGAAATTTAATGCGAGCCAAGAGGTATAACGAGTAGAATAAATTTACCACCACATCGAAAAGCAAATTGGATTCAGGAATGGCTCTTGTGATCCATCGACAAGGTTCTCTGGCCATTATGAAGGGAAAATATAAGAGAGAGAATCACACTCACCATGAGGCAGCAATGTATGCGTGAGTAAGAAACGAGAAATCTTTATTACCGAAATACGAGTATAAAAAGTGCATGGCATCGCAAACGGGTCCGAAGGATGGGGGAAAGCCTGGAGAACATCGAGACCTGGGAGGTGCAAGATCATAAAACATGTGTTTAATGCGACGGCTTAAAACCGAAGAAGCACATGCAACATGAGCCAAACAGGGTTTACAGAGAAACGCGCCCGGTCAGACGTGAGATAAAGGAGGAAGGTATACACAGCACACAAAAAAGGCTCGTTTGTTATTATATGCGGATTCCGCAATAACGGTGGGTTTCGTGTATGTGCGAGCTCTATAGAAATGGCAATGTTGTATGACAAATACGGATAGATTAAAACATCTGATTAAATTTCAAATTAGTTTTGCTTACGATACTTACGAGCTAACATGTTGCAAAAATACGATAGGCAACAATTAAAATAAACCCAAATGTAGAAATTTGGTAAATTTGGTTTTGTTTCGATAGTTTCATAAAAATAAATACAGGTGTTGTAAATATTAGGACAAATGTTGATTCTTGCAATAATTGTTCGAAAGGCGGTAACCTTTGTCGACAAAAGGTAATTACATAGTTGCAAAGTCAGATATGCACAACAACAGCGGCGGAATCAGTTGAAGATATCATACTGCGAATTTTTCGAATATAATGAAAGACTTATTTTGGATGATTATTTTATTTACTGAGTTATGATTTATTTTTACCAAAATAATATCACAAACGCAATTATTATGGTGCAAAATAAAAATATCTTTAAACATGGTGGATAAATTTTGGAAACATCCCTAAGCTTTATTGTTTAGAACTTAACACTCAATAACTGAAATAAAAGTTAACGGTTTTCTTGATTCTTTAGGTTTATTGATGAAAAAAGGTAGCGAATCGATACACTAAGTTTATTATGAAATTAATGAGAGGTTGATTTCATTTCTTTTAACTTACCACCTGATAATAAGTTGATGTCTAGCAAATAAAAACTAAAGAGTATTTTAATATGAAATAAAACGCTTATAACAGCAACGCGAATTATAAAAAAAAGATAGTCAACCTTTTTTTAGTCTTTTATCTTATGGTTATAGTAAAATTATAAACAATTCAATTGAGAACAAGTGTCAGTAAGCTTGAAAACATGTATGGTTCAAAGATTACACAACATATTGATGGGTCATGTAGATCTGAGTGTCATTTTGAGTCCGAATGTGGTACAAAATGGTTCGAATGAATACGGGTTCGTAATCCGGATAACTCACGGCTCGGTAAAATGTAGTTATCTAACCAAATAGTCCTTATACGTGGTGTGGTAAAAATCGCCTATACTTCATTCGATCCATGGCTGCAGTACGCGTAGGATCCGCAGATTGTTTTACACCTGATTGACCAACCTTGCCTAAAGTCCTTTGACAACCAAATGGCCTGATTCTACTAAGATTGGAACCCACGACCACCCACCACATGTAGTTTTACTACATGTCCACCGCAACCTGCTAATTTTAATGATGTGGACGATAGATGGCTCCCCAAGTAGCTCCTGCAACTCCTCGTTTACTCGCCTTCTCTACGTTCCAACGCCTTCTCACCGTTGACCACATAGACGCTTTGATTCTCTACGAGAATAGTCCAGGTCTCATAGCCATAAAGGACAACCGGGTTGATTAGTGTCCTGTAAGTAGTGTGATTTCTTGCTATAATATGGTTATTTCGTTGCTGACACCGTCGTAGACGATTATCAGTGAGCACAGGTATACGAACACTTCGACCATCTCGATTCTACGCCATGAAACTAAACTCGGCGTGGTTTCTTTTGACTGTCTTTCTCTCATGTACCTTGTCTTCGATGCATTTATGACCAGTCCAATCCATTTGGTTTCGGCCTGTAATCTTCCCACAGACTCAAATCAGAATGTCTAATACGAACATTTGAAATATCGTGCTATTCGTGTCAATCCCTTTGCGATCATTCCAGAGCAGCAGTAAACAGCAGGCAAAAATGCTCGTAAAACGCACATTGATCGATCCGTCAGTTAGTTTGACCGGGAATCCGTAGTCGTACATAATCTCGATTGTGTCAATCGAATCGAGTGTTTGGGAGAGTAAGTTGAAGGATGGATATATTGGGCCAGCCACATGTCATGTCGACAATGGGGTTGGCGAATGTCCACGGTAAATACAAAGTTTCTAAGAAATATATAGTCTAACAAGGTTATAAGTTTTGTTTCTCGTAGTTTATTCGCCTAAATAAATAAATTTTTCACTTGAACAACATGTTTCTTCCTGAAAGTTCACCACTTCATCAACAACAACAATTGTTTGCGAGATAACTTTCCAGCCTCTAAACATGTTTGAAATTTGTGTGCTCAACACGCACTTATTGGGAAATCAAAAAGAAGTTCGACTTCATATTCTAAGACTAAATCACACAACTTTTTGATTTTTTGAATTTTTTACATACACAGTGCCAAAATTTATGTCGAATCGCACGTAAAGAATTACCTCATTCGCCTATGATAGAAAATTCTATAATATTCCACGCCAATTCAAATGACATTGAACATAATTTTCAAACAAATTCGTGGTTCACGCCAGAAGGAACTGAAATTTAAATGAAAAATTAATGTAAAGAATGAGTAATATTCAGAACTGTTTACTGTGTAGTAAACTAACGAAATCCTTCTTTATTTTGTGTAACGCTGTCAAGTTCACCTAGAATGCAGAAAACGTATTTTTAAATATTTATTTTTCAATGTTTCTCATGCTACTGTATTTGGTTTCGAATGCATACCCGCATGCATCTGAACTTGATAGAAATAACAAAGCCTGTAATATTCTTGATATGCCAGAATGATAAAAAGTGCAGAATTATATCAAATTCTGTTATCACACACTTGAATGTTCAAAAGTGTGTTTTTTCAAAGCATTTAAACAAAATTTGTTATTCAATCAACAAAATACTGTACATTCTAGCTAATTCTGATCTTTTTCTGCCAAAAATTTTACGAATCTTGCTATAAACTGTTATAATCAGTAAGTAATTTTGATAGGAATTTTGATATTTTAACTATTAACGAGACCAAGTTTAGAACACAAGTTGATACAAAAAGTTCGTAACGATATATTTAGATTTGTTATAATCCTGATATTTTTGACTGATCGGGTATTGTATATATAATGCAACTTTTTATTGTACACTTTATTCATAAAAGCTGTAGCGCAAATTACTAATGAAATATTTTTTTCACTTTGATGTGAAGGTAAATGTAAGATATTCGTTGATTTTCATCTGCGAGTCATAAAACATTCATTCAGTAGTGAGGTAAAAAGCACATCCAATGTTTAAAAATTTTAACCGCGTAGGCAGTTTATAGATGTTGAATATACTATACCGGACGGAAAAAGAATAATATACAAACACCATGTTTATATTTGTTTAGAATCGTTTTCGATTTAGGTTTGATTTTAGTTAGGTAGATTCTCAAGTGTTTTGTGTTTTCGTTATCATCGGAGTCCTGAATTCCGCTAAAGCGCTCAATTGAGATCTAAACTGTATTAAAAATGAAATATGATAGGCTATTGTTGCCGTAATTTGTGTTAGCCTCGTAGAACGTTTGCATATGTTGAACACTGTGCCAGTAGTCGATTTAAAAATATTTTTGCTTATTTGGTGTTATACGGAATTATTGTGCTTGTAAATTTGCTTTGGACAGGTGTTTCTGAGTTCAATGGTCTTTCGGCGAGTTTCTCAAGTAACGTATTTATTCGTGCCGTCAACGATCTTTACTTATACGACTATTCTCGGGTATATGAATGTACTTTTGTTTCAAAAAGTCTTTGATTTCATTACGAGTGCAAAAATAAAAACCTTACAAAATAACTTGAATGTAAGTCTAATCAAACTAATACGGCTGTTTTGTGATGTATTAGTCACACAGGCAGTTTAGCAGTTTTTCACTGCTGGAGCCGAACGCATCGTCAAATTGCAGTTAAATACTCTAGTAAAGGAAGCGAAAAACTTTTTATGATACACTGTCACACAATGTATACATTTCGCGCTAGAGAGCTAAACATTATTTTGAGCTATTATAGTGAAAAACACGTTTCTCAATTTTATTTGGTTAACACAGCTATTGCTATGAATGTTTACAACCAGGTTGGTTAGTGGGCTGCACGATTTGAATATGGAGCTATAACATTGTTCAATGAAAAATACTGATCATGGTTGACTCATAAACTGCCGTGAGATGACAAAGTGACGTAAAAGCCATTTTTCCGAATATGGGGTTTTCATGCCACTATGTTCATTATTCGAAGACCTATTTTTGCTATTTTCATTCGTTTTTGGGCCGTACTGAAAAACTGATCACTTGGATCTACGTCGCAATGTCATATCACGGCAGTAAAGGTCCAAATCTATTATATTCTAAGGTATAATGTGTTGAATCGTTAGTATGGGCAGTGCTCTTCCAATATTAGGCAAATGTTGAGTGCAGATGTTCAATTAGCCCTCGCAGTTTCACTAATTCGATGTATACCGGAATCTTTTAGTGATTAGGTGTTGGTACTAGATTTAAACATTATGTTAGTGAAACTCCTTATAAGAACTATCCATTTGCTTCCGATTCTCTTTTTACTGCCTATCCAACAGTTTTTTTCCTGTGGGCACAGTGTCACAGCCAGCACTAAACAAATCCATATCGCTTCTCTAATCTCCTTTAGACACTACCAATATCATGTAGTAACTTGAGTCACCTTCACATTAAATCCATTATGGTGGATGTGTGTTTTGCTGGCACGCTTGAAGGACCGCGTGCACGACGCAGAATGATCTGAACTTGCAGTGTGCTCTAGATTTTTAAAAACAATTCACTTACAGAAAACTTTGATAAATTTTTAAACATAATACTGTTAATTAACAAACTTTTACGTGTCGTTATGGGGTTTGTTATTTGCCGCAGCTTATCTTCTCGAAATAAGTTGAGCGGGACTCGAATATTTAGCAGGAAATTAGAAATATAACCAGCACCAACTCAAATTTCTACCACATTCAACGTTCAACCAATATCATGTACAATCAGCCAAATATAATCGGTGGCAGCGGTTTTTATAGCCTTTATCTTTCATGAGAACGTCGCTCTCACAATGATCCCCGCATCGTTTACCACGTTCTTTCACATTCAGCACTAAGGAGCCGGGTATGCCTGGTGCTGTGTTGGTTAGATTGCAAATGTTTGTTTTCAAAATTTCCTTTTCTAATGAATTGTAAACACAGACTGCGCCGTCGCAGTGCAGTTTTTCGTTTTTATTGTCCGAATTTTCTCTCCCTCGTTGCAATTCGTCGTAAGCAGAATCAGAGAAACCAACCAGTCAACATGTAGCTGAACAGTTGTGATCGAAATCTGTTCAAATGACGAAGAGGACTGCCACGGACCAAAAAAGATTCTACGGCAGTGTATGGTGCACATGTACAAGTCATGGTAAGTACCAAAACGGTGCACAGAAGGATGGAAACTGGCTCTATAAGAAGTTCAATTCAAGTACATTTTTGAAGGGGTTCGCTCGCACTGTGTACTCCCGCCAGGCAGACCCACTTGGTGGCTGTATTTTATTATTATTAAAAAGTAATAGTATTATAGTAGAGGAGCACCGTATCGGATCGAAACCTAGTCCAAGCGCAGATGGAATAGCGCATCCCTGGCCGCAAAAAGTGTACATAGTCAAAATGCCATTTTTTGTAAATTTTCGTCGTAACGCCTATTATTAATTCTGTGGATATTATGATAAAAAAATATTTTATATTTTCTAGTCACGGTGATATTATTAAGAATTTAGTTTTACTACATACTCAAAAACATGAAATTCAATAGTTGGTTTACATTCTTTTTATCAAAGCAGAAATGTGCATTTTATCAAACAGTTATGATTCATTCTACATGTATGCCTCGAGTTATAAATGATAAAAGAGTACTGCATACCGAAAACTTGTCCATTCATACGTGAATATTCAGCAGCAGAGACGGAAAACTGCACAATACCGAGTAAATTTAGATTCGTTAATTATGGATATACAAGATTTATTTATTTATGCACGAAATACATTTGCTGGGGCTCTGCCTCTGCAGGCAAACACGCAGGACTAATGCCTGGAAAGAATTTTGTTCGCCACATTTTCAATGGCCAATCGAGTGAGTACGTGCGCAGCTTCGGCACGTACACTCATATATGCTGGGTCGTGTGTAGAGAAGGAAAAGTTTGCTTCATAGGGCTTTTAATATATCATAACATTCTACTTTCATGGTGGGTAATTCAATTGGAGTTATTTCTCATTGCACCCAAATTGGCAGTGTTTTACATTTTTGCAGTTTACAATATGTTGTCATATTTAAATAAAAATGTGTAAATCATCATGTGTAACTTCTTCAGTTCTGCAGTTCTGCAAATTTCAAAAACACAAATTAATTAAAAGTTTCGCATAATCTGATTTGAGTTTGCTGTAGTTGGAATAAAAAGTTCGCTTTTTTTTGGAGCAGCTAGAAGCTCAAACTTTGCAACCAACTGTATTTTATAACAACACAAAAATAGGTAAATCAAGAAAAATTTGTGCTTCAAGTCGATTTTAAAAATGTTTTCTGAAGAATATTCAAAAATACTAGATTCTCAGCCAGCTTTCTCCTTCTAACCGTTCACATCATCGGCACATAAAATGACTCCGACGTTCTCTGTTGACTTGGCTGTTTTCAACAGTCTATAGCAACGTCATCTTTTCTGTTTTTATCAAATAATAAATTTTCATAAAACATAACATCCATATTATTCAAATGGCCTCACTCTCTTATGTGTTTGCACGCTTTCCGTTTTTATGTCAGGCTGGCCTTATATGCCTTTATCTACTTTATATTTTAATTCACGTGCGGTGATAAATTGATTTTGTTTATGTTTCTCGTTGTTCTTTATTATTGCTTGCATCCCTCTCTAGCAAACACAGCCGTACACTAGTCGGTTTCATTTTTGCTATATGTCTCAGCTCAGCGCTCTCTCAAATTACCGGTTTATTCATATTTTTTGTTGGTATGCGCGAAGCCCATTTTTTCCGTAAATTTATACATTTATTATACAGGCTGTTTCTAATTTTTATCTCTTCTCTTCGTCCTCTCTTGCAGACTCGCAGTTGCGGTGATCAACAAACAGGTTACACTAAAAATACAAATTCATTGTAATTGAATCATCGCATACACTGTTGAACGCACACGGTGCTCATCCGCACTAAAACGAGGGGGTCTGCAAGCAACCGAGACCAACACGATCATCGAGCAGAACACGACCTGCAAGCAAACTGTTTCTCTTTCACTAGGGTTTGGAATGAGAGTAAACCTGTCTGACTACGAGAGAGTGAGTACCACCCAGTCAGCTATTAGGCAGTTCATCTATCCATCCGGTATTAAGGGTGGTAAATGCAATAGCCAGACGATTGATGGGACGAGTATGGAAAAGCATACAAACCGAACCCCCTGTAAAGAAGAAATTTAAAACCTCTCTCAGTTAAACGAGAACAAACGAAATATCATACTGATGGTGTCAAGATAGAACATCAAAAAATCCACCAAAGGAAACAGTTCCCTGAGAGCGACCGCTGGAAGTAGAGTACGTCTGTTCCCGAACGCACGCTGTTTACACGGTACGGATTGTGTTTCGACATTCTCATAAACGACCCCAGACTGTGCTATTCTATTCACTCTTGTACTGCCACTACTTCCCCCCTAACGGGGTCGTTCGTATAATGTAATGATAGGATATTACAGCCGTTACGATACGAGTATATTTGAACTTCATCGAGTATTCCGGTTTCAGGATTCCGAAAAGATTTGAATTTTAAATTTAATCGAAACAGTTTGTGTGAGGTGAAATTCGTTTCCTGCTACATAGTTTTCTATACGCAAAAAATGCAGTGTTGTGATAAAGTGGGCAGTGTCGGAGTAAATTGTGATCGTAGTGGCAATGGAAACCTATCGAAAGTATACACAGGACCACTTCGGCAACCGGACAGTCTACTTGACATCACGGCTCGGATGGTTGCGCAAAACGAACCCTTCCAGAAAATCGAGGAACGCTATGATCGAATCCCTGAACCGGTGCAGAGGAGGATCATCTATTGGTCTTTCCCCCGCAATGAAAAGGATATTTGCATGTACAGTTCACTATCCAGGTGCGTAAAAAAATTGAATAATTGTTGTTTTTATTAGATTCATGAAAAACCTCAAGTTAATCTACTATATAAAAATGGAATTCCGTAACGCTTGATCCTATTGATATTATTACCTCCGTCTCTGTGGTATACAGTAATAAGTATCATTTAAAATCGTTCTAAATCAGAAAAATAAGCGATGACATAGAGGGTTTTTAACCGGAAAATGTTCGCTGATGTTCAGGAAAGACATTTGGAGAAAAATAATTAGTATCTGATTACTACAATTTAAGATATTATTCACAAAACTACGAAAAACATGCAAAATTATGACTTTTCAAGCTGAATTTGCCTCTAAATCAAAATTCACAGCGATGACATGTGATTCTTTTTTCATTAAAATGTTTGTTACGTTCAGGAAAAACATTCGAGGAAAAAAAATTAGTATCTGATTACTGAAACTTGAGATA